>NW_018404952.1:125205-214160 GCF_002113885.1 Mizuhopecten yessoensis | reverse complement strand
TATGTTCCTGAAAATTGGTTGTTGTCCCTGAAAATTGGTTGTTGTTCCTGAAAACTGGTCCATGTCCCGACAACTTGGATATGGTTTTTAAATTTAAATGGTGCTCCGCTAATTTGGAGAGTGTTTCCGTAATTTGGGCCATGCAAATATGATTTAGATTGTACATCATTAAGTTAGCCATGCATAGATTATTTAGCTGGTACGTCATTAAGTTGGGTCATGAATTTGTGATTTAGATTGTGTTTTGTAAAATTCAATGCTAATTGAAGTTTACTGGTATAATAAGGTAGATTAAGTCGTAGAATTGATTTTTTCGCCCTTAAGTGTTTCTCAGTGTTAATTAATCATCTAAATATTTAGAAGAGTGATTCAAAGTAATAACATCGGATGTATAGGGATTGAAAAAAGTTAAAACAACAGCATAAATCTCGTAGCACTTCTGAAACAAACTTTATGAAGCCGTACAGTTGGTAATGTGATTCAGTGAACAACCATTACCGATGTAACACGTGTTGGCCGTTACTGCTCGTTTTACTCGATATTATTTTATCCTTTGTGTGCTTCTTTGTGCTCTCCAATAAAATATATTTTCAGCAAATGTTTATTTTCTCATGAAACCAAGATGTTACCTGCGTGATACAGAAAATCAAGTGGGTGACGAAATATTTGATTGTATCACTATTACAAAAACAAGCAATGTGTTATCGACATACATTTGTATGACTGAACCTTCAGTCGTGGAGGCACGGTAGTCTAGTGGTGGGCGCCGGGCTCGTGACCGAAGGGTTGTGAGTTCTAGTCACAGCACGGCACGTTGTTGTATCTTTGAGCAGTCCAGTCTACTCAGCTGTAAATGAGTACGTTGTTGGGCAGTGCTAGCATTGTAGAATGCTAGCCGAGAGCGCCAAAATGGCAACACCGGCTGAATGTTCCCCATAGAGTTGAGAAAGATACTGGCCCTATAACCACGGAGAATAATTTGTGAACCGCTTTGAGACGATCTACAAATTAAATTTGGTTGTGTTAAAGCGGTATATAAGAACCTCGAATTTTATTAATATTAGTTATGTTAAATTAGGAAATATCAACGTATTTTGCAATTTCTGGTGGTTAATGTAAATATTCTATCATAAATTCACTTAGTTGATAAAGTATTATCGCGATAAACAAATAAATTACGTAAAACATTATAATTCACATAAATCATATTGATTATGAATGCCAACTAAAAGCTGTTCACTGCTTAAATAATTTTGTTTTCTTGAGGTTTCAAGAAATACATACACATATGATTACATATATTGATGATTACTGAAATCAAATAAACGGAATTATAACTTATATAGGTATACATACATGTATCTGTAATTGATTTAAAAATCTTCAAACAATATGGCCCATATTTTTGTGTAGATAACTTACAAAGGTAATACAATTTTTTTTTTAATATAAATTCATATATAAATCGCAGAAAATAACACAATCTTACCACCAGCATGATATCAGTAGCCAACAGCGTTAAGCTCTATACCAGTTGTCTGTTTACAATGTATAAGAACACGAAACTTTGAGGTTTCGAGTCTATCAAAAGATAAGATAGATTATATGTGCTACGATTAAAGTCAGGAATTATTTGGAAAACTTCAAATTTAAATATGGGCCGGATGTATATACGCACACCATGAAAGTCAACAATACTAAACAAAATGTAGATTTTTATACCAAATCAGTTCAATTTAGTATAAACACCATTAATGCGTATTATTACAGAGAAGGTCCTGACTTATATAACGTGTTATCATATGCCTGTTTTCATACCTTCACCCCGTGTGTCAGATACAATGTATAGGTAGCTCTTGCCTATCTTGGGTCTGGTATAAAAGAGCCAGATTGTAACTTTTTTATCAACACATATGTATGCATTGTACTTTGAATATTCAGTAAAAATTAAACTTTAAAAAAAAACGTATGGAGTGTCGCTGTTAAAGTTTACTACTTTTAATGTCATTTCATTTCTGCAAGTTTCCGTTGTCTAAACTTTTTTTATTAATCCGCAAATTATTTTTGCTGATCATCCAAGTACTCATTTTTCGTCCATGCTTCAAGCAATTTTTTTTTCAAAGAACAAATTCATTAACCAAATCTTTGGTGTAGCAAGTATCAAAATGTTTTCCAGATGCGGGCCAATACACCTGGCAGAGGTGACAGTGCTGGATTAGGTGTTTTTATTTTAGTTTTGTATTAATTACGGCCCATTACAGAATTGGGGACTTGCTTTTGAACCTTCCATACATAGGGACCCTGAAACGACCTAAGTGAGTATGTTGCACTCGTATATATTTCTTTTCTTCTCATTTTTTTCATTTCACGACGCCTTACTTGGTAATACCAAATATACTAAAGTCCTTAATATTGGGTCTAGCTTGACGTTCAGTTTTAGACAAAAAGCGGCAAGGACAAGTTTACCCCTGGCTGATTAATGTGACTGGGTTGAATGCTATGATGGGTTTTTTCGGCATGGTTTCTCTTTTATGTACAATGTACATGTGTACGACTCTAATGTTATCATCGGTTCTACACCGTCTCCAGCTCACTCGTATACGCTACACACGTGGATGCATGTCAATAATGACATTTGCAGTCAATAGGACATTCAACGCAACGAACACATTCGGACTTAACCATAGACAAGTTAACTCATTTGTGTCCAATAACACTGAATATAGACGTTTACGAACAGGGATACATGAAAAATTCAAACGGTTTAAAGGTAAACGATACGAATTTTATCAATAGCGGTAGCATTTCATATTACCGATATGTTGTGTTATAAAAGCAACATATCAGTGACACATAAACTGTATCAAATACATATATTTTTTTGTCATAATTGGCACGCACCTCAAAATATATAGAATGAGTGTATTAAAATATATTTGGGGTCTTTTTAATTGTTGATTTCCAGCATGACAACAGGGTTGACTATTATTTTCTAGAATACTACCTGTGTGTTTAGCTGATGAGCTGCCTTTATCTATATCTACGTTAATCTGTGAACAATTGTTTATGGACGTTGGTCGGGTAAACATTGCAGTACTCATATATTCATTGAATACGTGCCATTGGAATTTATATATGCCTGGAGGGTCAAACAATTATTTTATTTGCATATTTATTCACACATTGCGTTAAGTTCATGGTGATAGGTGAGTATATGCTGTGGCCGAATACTGATGTAAATAATAACACATCAGGAACAAATCTCTATAGAAAATAATTAAAATCTCGTTGTCATATTAACGTTTTATCTAGCTTGCAAAAATCTGTTATCAATTATAATGCTGGTTGACCATTGTATTTGACATTATCCGCTTGGGAAATATGCATGATACTGACTTCATGCTGACTGAGCATTGAATACATTTGGCTCCCGGTAATTGGACTCTTCACATATTAGTATAGGAGACAATTGAAAAAAAGCAATATCGTAAAACAAGTCAGGATCAAAGGATGGAAGTCTCCGGGGATGTGAGTCTTTGTAGATATGATTGTAATGACACTTTCCGCGTTTTAGTGTGGAGGTCATACACAGAGTGCAACGTAATATAACCAGTTAAGATCTGAAGGTGACAGTCTCCAGAGTACGAGGCTTTAGATAAATTACACCTTTATATCTGTACTGTCGGGATGAGTCCTAATATGAAAAACGTTATTATTGTACACTATTAAAACCACTTGTTCCATTTCCATTTCTATGATGTAGTTAGTCGGGTGTCGCACTGGATAACGCATTCGTTTTTTAAGATGGCCGGGGGTTGCTCCCCTACACCTGCTAGACCACGTGGGTTTTCCCTGGGTAATCAGGCTTTCCTCAAATATGGAGACTTTCTGCGAGCTAACATCTGACCCAAACAAGACATTGATATAAGTTATGTAACATATCATTATTGTTGTTAAATATCTATAAATAATTAAAGGCGCTTATTTAAGCATTGAATTGTTTTTGTATGGTATTTATGATCTATTTGAATGACACAGCTTTGCAAGCAAACAACATAATGCGCGCTAGCATTTCAATACTTATATTTACGTTTTCTCTGCCTCTTATCTTCTTCTTTAACTTATAATTTATATTTAAAATTAAAAATGCCCGCCTTATCGACAGTCCACACAATTTCGTTCAATAGTTTGAACAGCGTATTGTTGCGTGCTGATTGGCAAACAAAGTAGTACTTTGAAATTTTAACAAACACTTCAATTTTATTCCATAATTCAGAATCAATACAATTGCGTATGATATGTATATAGGGTGATTAAAGTTTATCAATAGAACTCTGAGCTGAAAGATAGATTTTAAATTGTTTCGATTTTCCCCCGGAACAAATTTCGCGCATGGACAAATACAGTGAACACCGTAAATCCGACCTTGCCCTCCACGAGGGAGTTATTTTTGAAAGTTTATTCGAAGTCTTCTCTTTGCTCATTTTGTGAAGAATCCAGACGTGAATGTATTTGTTGATTGTATGGGAACCTGACAACAGTCGGTAGATTCCATAACAGCCTCGTTATTTGACCTGTCGTCAGAATTACACTGAGGAACCGTAGATGCGAGACGCGTGAAACTGATAGCGTTTGAAGTGAGTGATCTTGCGACGGAGCACAGGTTCGTTACAAATGTCTAAAATGTTTATGTGTGCTTTGACTCATATCAGTAGGTCTGAAACATGTGTCAGTAGGTCTATGGAATATGTGTGTTTCAGACATTTGTAACGAACCCCTGTTGATCAGTGCAGTGTAACAGACGATATTTCTGATAAATTGCATGAGCGTTAAAATTGTTTCCATTGCCGGCATTGGTGATTTCAACCGATGTGCATTTTGTACGATGTAGCAGACCTTGGTCTTGTTTTCGTTGTAATAAAAGTGTTTTTTATCTTATTTTTTATTTTGCACATAAATTTACAATGACATTGTCAAATCTCACAATGCCCAGCGATATTTCAGCAGCCGTCATGTTTATTTATATTGGATATTGTAGTTCCGGTCAGTGTTGTATTAATACGCTAAGAATTGTGTCTCGTGATGCATGGTAATCAAAGTCCCATCAACGACACAGCTTTCAAAGAGGCTATATAGTGACAATGCCATGCAAATGTAAATAAATCAGTATGAATATCGATATCAGTAGATGAGTAATGACTTAATTTGTATCATATCATTTGCATTCAAAGATATCCCTCTCTTTGCTCAGTCTATAATTGCACTCTGTTTCAATACATCCGATTTGGTATCGACACAAATTCGCAGCGATATTTTAGGATAAGAAAGGATAGTTATAGAGAGCGGACTGGTACGAACGGAGCCCGGGAATGAAGGGTTATTTTAAGTTTTGGTGCTAGGAGGCAGTGGGAACCGACCGGTTACTCTCGGATTTATCGGCGATGACTTCTTGCTAAATAAAGCCTATTTGATTGGTATTTGAAACGATTGAAATCAAATAAGATAATATAATATTCCCGAAAAAAAGAATAATTCTAAGTTAGTCGAAATGAGTTAAACAAAATAAGATTTGAAACGTGTTAAAAGGTCGACGTGACAAGTGAGTATTGACAAATTGGACAATACCCACTTGTTGGGGCGACGTTTTAAAAAAAAATCATTTTTTAAATGTGTATCCCTGTCTAAATTTGAGCTAAGTATTCAGCACACAATTTATTTCAAAGCTGATGAGTCTGAAATGATAATGGCACAAGCAGGTATATTATGTTGAAATGTTTTGATATAGTCATGTTTGTTGAATAAAACAGCAATGCAAAACATCAATCAATAACGCAACACAGGAATGACATTGACGATGAAAGGCAACACCTGCGACTCCGTTACCAACACACTGCTATGTACTGAAACATCTGACTGTGTTCGTTTTACTCTTAGCGTACTTAATGAATCAGTTTCTTTAATTGAAGCGTTAGCGTATAGGTAGCTTAAAGGGTCAGCCCGAAGCGATAACACAATACGAAATGAAAAGGAAAAATGAATTAATCTTGTTACTGACTCCAAACTAAGCTTATTTCCTATCAAACTTGGACTATTATTTCGTTTCATAATTGTGATAAAACAATGAAGTTTGTCAGTCGAAATTCCAAAAAAGGAAAACGTAACTGTAATGGTTTTGAGTGATTACGTCGAATCTTTGTGTGTTTATCTAGAACACTTGACAAATGTAACAAATATTTGAAAAAAATAAAAATATATAATGAAAACAAAAAAGCAATATTTTATAATACTCTTCCCTATGAAAGAATCTTCCCTCAATAGATCTATAGAATCTTCAATCAAATGCACATGAAGGAACATTTAAAAGGTTTAATTAGGAATAAAGAAAAGTATCGCTCTGTGTAATGTCTAACAATTGATTATTTTACAAGCTACTGGCCCGTCGAGTGTCTGTCAATAAGAAGTTATAACGACACAGGTAACCGTTCGACATTCACGACGTTTATTTGCACAGTGTCAATAATACAAACTCTCACCGACAACATTCTGTCGTTATATTGATAATAGGATTTTGATAATGACCTTATTATCTTTTATTATATAAATAATGAACCTAAAATACATTCATTATATTATATCCTTAACAAGACTGACATATAATAGATGAAGGTATTGTCAAGTTTAATAATTAGAACTACGCATTATTCTCTTATATTGTACCATTCCATTTATTTCAGAACTTAGGTAGATCTTGGAAGTCCCTGTCCTTGTTACAAACACAATATTGAAATATTTAAGCATGAGACCATACAGATATGTACGTCTCTACTTGAAAAGCATTTCTTGTTATCTCTCAATGATATTCCGTATAACATATTTTGAATCAATCGTATATGAAAATCTTATTTTTTTGTGAGATTGCATTATATTTATAAATATTTTACTGAGACATACCAAAGAAACTTTAATGTCAGACGTCTTATATAAACATCTATAGGTGACTTCACAACTGTATGTACCTTTTGGAATAGAGATTTTATAAATATTTTTTCAAATTATAGGAAATACAACATTAATTCTAAAAACTCAAACTAAACCTTAAATTAACAACAAGTGATTGATGTGTTCAAATTGTATGCATTTACCATGTAAGGTCCCTTTATTTTCTAGCGCCTTGCTTGGCCACACCTCACTTTTGGCTTTAATGTTGAACATTCGCCCAGGTGAGGAAGGCAGTGGGCTCTGTCCCCGGGCCGGGAATACTTACGTCCTAAACTATGGTAGTTGTTATTCCCTGCTTAACATTCAGCATCAAGGTTAATGGCAACGACTGGTTCACCTGTTGTCAGTATAATGTGACCGGGCGGAATGTTGTGCTGGGTGCCTTTGACATGGTATTTAGGTAGATAGCACTATAAAGCCGGCATCAGATCCGCGTTATCACAAGAAGGCAAATATACCAACATACCCTGCCACCGGCACACATACACAAATGCACACATACAAAAATACACGGAGGCACGTCCTTAAATGACCTTAACTGTCAATAGGTCGTTAAGCTAAAACAAATCAAACCAAAGTGACTATTTATGCTAATATCATGATGAAACAAAAATGTTACAAGTATGGAGTGAGCCATCTTCATCAAAGTTAGGTTCCATTTTACATGTCCTTGGGCGTATCTTTAGAATATATGTAATACGTTGAAATAGTCTAATCGATTGCGAAAGTAGAATTATGTCTTTAATTTAGGAAATTGAACTTGTATCCAACGGTCCGAATACTAACATCGATTTAAGATTTAACTGTTTTCATTTTCTCTGAGTTTTGTTTCAATATATTTATATTTTGTAATTATCTCACCCCGAGAGAGAGGACAGATTCTATTTTTCCATAATCAGTTAAAGAGACCTTGTTACATGTATCTACATTGGAACCCTTAAGTATGTTTTTCTTGTAAGTATTTTCACATTTGATCTTTGTATAAATTTGGTACAAACTCACACAAATGAGACGATACCAGGTTGTCCTGACAAAGAGCTGTTTCTCCATTAGTTATATAATGTTATTTTCTGTGATAGAAAATAAATAGAGTAAAATACCAATACTTATAAATAAAATATGTTGAGATTAAATGACACTGTCCATAAATAATCGGATGTCTTGTCAGTGCTTGACATTCAAACAGTTACGTTTTATACCGTTTCAATTATTGATACTGCATTGGCCACATTTCAAATGAAATCAATATGGCTACAAAGAGTGACACTTGCGTAGAGACCCCGCGAGACTATCTGTTGATGATTATAAACGACCGGTTTGGTTTGCCGGCAGCCATTGTATGATTGTAGCATAGCATGCTCATCGGTGATTCTTCTACAACAAACTGTGAATGTGGAAGATTTGAAAACAGGAATATAATTATAACACAAAAAACACGCATTTCAAATCAAGATGAAGCCAGGACGTCATCTGCGGAAAGGAATCACAAAATTCGCTTGGTACATTTGAAAACATCGTTACGACGATTACTTTTGTTGAATTTGAAGCTTAACATTTATAAGAGGAAACCGTTAACATGGCGTTATCAAAAAGGGGAAAATAATGTAGCTGCAAAAAGTATACAAACGCTAAACTATACTCTGTTATATTGCCTCTGGATTTAACATTTGTTGAATTGTACCAGCTTGAATTTGGTGGTCTTAAAGACGATAATGAATCAGCATCAGTATCCCGGAGTTGTAGTTGGTTTCCTAACACGTAAGTATAGTTCTCTCGTTGCCATTTAAAGCTAGTTACTGTAACCGTATGCTATTAACTTTTAAGTGATTTTTTAAAATTGTTTTATTCTATTATTTTTTCTGTACATTCCAAGTTTCATGAGGCAAAATTCTTCAAAGTGACAAATCGATCTATTTCGCTCGTTGTGATTTGTCACTTGAAGGATTTATGTATTACCTTATTAAGAATTATGAGTGATTTGTGATTTCAAAATTTCCAGCACATCTTTTAAAATTATTTTTGTCCAAAGAGCTGGCAAGATGTTTTGATAAGAATTGAGAAACTGTAAATATATATTATTTAAAATATTTTTTTCAACTTCAAAAGGCCAAGAAAATAAAAAAAAAGGGTTGTTTATCGATTTAGAACCTGCAACAATCGTGTTTAAGATGCTTTAACCGAAACAGCTTGTCCCTATGTCTGCTGGTTTCATTGTCTTGATCAAATTTTTGTTGAATATAATGTGGACATGGGTATGGTTTTAAATAGAAATATACCATTGCAGAAGGTTATAAGACAGCAAGTCAAAAGTAAACATGAAAAAGAATCGAAAGTCACCGCCAATCAACATTCATATTGATCGCGTCACATGTTAAGCTATAAACTTAAAACCTGGCGTTGGAATTATGAAAACGTATTCACAATTGTAAAGGTAGCATCACCGTTGCTTAAAGGTGATAGGGTTAAATATTAATCCACAAGACCCGTTCCTCAGGAAAAGTATGGGAATGTCGTACAGCAATCAAAAGTGTGTCAAAAGATTCTACGATCGCTTTTTACCATATATTTCGGTAATGAGGCTGCCATTGACTTTGTGTCATAAATAAAGCATTTTCATGTCTTAGTTTCGAACGTTCAGGCAATAGTATTTAATATTCTCGTTGTTCAATGGTCGATATATGTAAATGTGAAAGTAAAACTCCAGGTCATGATCTCATTGCTAAATAGCCTTTGTAGGAATACAACATCAAATAATGCAAATTGATTCAGTAGTAGAACACATTTAGTCTCCATTGAAAAACAATAAACAATGTCTCTTCCTCAATAACCATTTAAAAATGGCAATTTTGGGCAAATCTTAAAATATGTGGAACTCTTATGATTGTGACTGTGCCCCAAAGGACTTTTCAGAATGTATAACTTCATTATTATTTCCAATGTTTAAAAGTAAAACCAAATGGGAAAATTAAACTGTCAATGCAGAAACCTCAAGAAGATGATACAAACCCTCAAAACATTGGAGGTACGGTAGTCTAGTGGTGGGACGCCGCGCTCGTGACCGATGGGTTCAGGGTTCGAGTCACATCACGGCACTGTGTTGTATCTTTGAACAAGATTCTTTACTCTGTTCTAGTCTACTCAGCTCTAAATGAGTGCATGGTTGGGCAGTGCTGGAATTGTAGAATGCTAGATGTAGGCGCATAAATGGCAACACCGCATGTATGCACCCCCAGGTAGTTGCGAAATATATTGGCTGGTAGCAAAGACTCTATAACAACGGATAATGATTTGTGAACCGCTTTCAGACAACCTACGAGCTAGATTGTGATAAAGCGGTATAAAGGAACCTCGAGTCATTACTAGTATTATAAGTTATGTTTTAATATTCGCTAAAGTAAAAATGTATAACATACTTAAAACCAACACAAGATTAAGCCTTTTCGTGAAATTGCGTGTATTAAATTCTTTCTTATCGTATTGCACAATTATTCATCGCTAATGTGTTTTTATGTCCATATGCATGATATTATATTTGCTGTTCATGTAACTCTCAAACATAAGCTGCAATATTTATATAATCAGCTGCTTTATACAATTAAGCTTCATTTTGTTTAATTAATGGAGTTTTGAAACATGTTTCAGAAAAAATCTCTTACTGCGAAAACAATCAACTAGTGCGCGCACAATCATAAGTAGACGTCGAAAATTGCAGCTGACAAAAACTGTATACTCAGGATATTTAGTTGTCATATTATTTGCATGTTGGCAAAATAATAACCTTTTTGATTTTTTCATTTGCAATAAACCTGATTGGCTTTTTTTTCTTAATTTGGCGCCTCAAATTGTAAACAATCACGTAGTTCACGGACCATGTCAGGACTGACCTGAACTTCTGAATGACATGTGTTATAATAGTGGCTGTCATGTCAGAGCAAGCTAACTTGTTTTGCTTTATTTAAAACATGACCAGGTATGCAATTATATGTGGTATCATGGACAGATCACGCTATGACAATTCCAAACCAGATATTTACATCATGGCATTTAAACTTACCGTTGTCATGCAATTAACAACCATCTATTTCATTTTATGCTCTGGGGAGCTATATGTTTTACGTGAAAAGAGCGATATTTACCTTACCGCAATCATATCTAAAGGCAAAGACAAAATATCAGTGTATATTGATGTGACCACAACATAGACGAAGTGCGTCATTTGAGATATTGGCTACCTCATTTTTATAACATACCTTTGTTAGAGATTACATATTTTTCCAATAAAAACACATTGTTGCAAAAGCAGAAAAGGCCACGTGATTTAGACCTTTTACAATGTTGAAGTAAATGAAACTCGAAGAAAAGACTGTCTCATGAAACATGTAAGCTACTTCATATTTATCAAATATATATTTGATACAAATATTTTGTAAATGATCAAAACCTGTTTCTCATAAAAAGTTGGAAAACATGAATAGGTGTCATTCGTTTTTCTTTAATTCGTGGATTATATTATTCATTGGGACTTTGACATCGCTATCATTTTTTCTCAATTTTCATTTATTCTGATCTATATCTACATTATTTCCTTTCACTTACTTTGGTCATATTTTGTAAGAAAAATCTGATAATGATATGAAAGAGTTTTTTTATTTATACAAACACCGTTGATTGAGGGTTCAGAGATGTTACTACCAAGAACGGGAAATTAGCTATTATGAAACTGAAATCGTAACGTTAATTGCAAAGCTTGAATTATAAGACAACTATGTTAAACATGATCTAAGTGAAGACTGGCACAGCGGCTGAAGCGGAAGTTGCTGATGTGTCTTTAATTTCAGGTTGTTGATGGAATGTGCGATCGAAGTACATTATGTAGTTAATAAATTGCTCGGTATTAAAAGATAGCACGTCGTGACATTACATAAATTGTAGACTTTTATGTATTAAAAAAATGAGTGTCCTTAAGGAATTTAGCATGTAGGATTTAGTTTGTCACCGCAATATCTAGCAAAAGTATCGAGATGGTGGAGATATTTATGAGCACTGAGCTCTTTCCCAACTTCAGTTATAACGAGCGTTTAATTTTTCCTCTATTCAATGTTCAATAAATTCTACCCTCCCGCAACCAACGCGTCAATTTTATAATTTTATAATTTTACTATCAAACGTTGGGGTAGGTGAAACTCGAGTGCAACACCTGGAATCTTATTTACGTTTCACATCTGAAAAGCTTGCTTCAAAACAGAATCTGACGTTCGTGAGAATCGAGTAGTGTATTGTATATGTAACAATGACTGTAACTACAAGACTCATTGTAAGGTAAAACTGATGGTAACTTTAATATCCGTTTTAAACTCTGTTTCGTGGTTGGCATAGAATGTATGTAAATCAAACCCATACAATATTCATGTCAGTAACTGACACAAATGTAGCCACGTGGTGTTTAGAGTATTTTATTGAACCGATTCAAATCGATCGTGAATTGTTTAACAAAAAGGATAGTGTGTTTGTGTAGCGATCTCCATTAGTCATAGTAATGACGATCTTTGATATATAATTCATTACATGTAAAACAAGAAACAGTATATATATATATTACAAACCTACTTATATATATATAACAAACCTACTTATATATATATTACAAACCTACTTGTATATATATTACAAACCTACTTGTATACATATTACAAATCAACTTGTATACATATTACAAACCAACTTGTATACATATTACAAACCAACTTGTATAAATATTACAAACCTACTTATATCATATTACAAACCTACTTGTATACGTATTACAAACCGACTTGTTACATATCACAAACCTACTTATATAGATATTACAAACCTACGTATATACATACTACAAACTTACTTCTATACATATTACAAACCTACTTATATACATACTGCAAACCTACCTGTATACATATTTCAAACCTACTTGATCAAATATTACAAACATACTTGAATAAATAATACAAACCTACTTGATTAAATATTACAAACCGACTTGTATAAATATTACAAACCTACTTATATCATATTACAAACCTACTTGTATACGTATTACAAACCGACTTGTTACATATCACAAACCTACTTATATAGATATTACAAACCTACGTATATACATACTACAAACTTACTTCTATACATATTACAAACCTACTTATATACATACTGCAAACCTACCTGTATACATATTTCAAACCTACTTGATCAAATATTACAAACATACTTGAATAAATAATACAAACCTACTTGATTAAATATTACAAACCGACTTGTATAAATATTACAAACCTACTTATATCATATTACAAACCTACTTGTATACGTATTACAAACCGACTTGTTACATATCACAAACCTACTTATATAGATATTACAAACCTACGTATATACATACTACAAACTTACTTCTATACATATTACAAACCTACTTATATACATACTGCAAACCTACCTGTATACATATTTCAAACCTACTTGATCAAATATTACAAACATACTTGAATAAATAATACAAACCTACTTGATTAAATATTACAAACCTACTTGATTAAATATTGCAAACCTACTTGTATAAATATTACAAATCGACTTGTATATATATTACAAATCTATTTGTGTCAATATTACAAACATACTTGTATCAATATTACAAACCGACTTGTATACATCACACACTTATTGCGAACAAGCCAAGAGGATATAGAAGGTTATTGCAATACAAAATTTCAATATCCTATTTTACTTCAACAATTTGAAATTTCTTGCAAAAAAACTTATTTTTCGATATTCAAAACTACAAGCATGCAGAGTTATCTGTATACATCTTCTACACCTTTATTTTTGCTAGATTTGCGCCTTATCAACAGGTTTTAAAAAATATTCCATTTTCCTATAAAAAAAATTGAAATTAATACCACAATTGTCAAAAAAAAAAATGATTTTGTTACAACAATTGTATGTTTGGATAATCAAAATTTAGATTTGGGGAGTTCTCTGTATACATCTTCACGCCTTCATTTTCGTTAGAACTGAGCCACATCTACAGGTAAAGAAAGCGTTCATCGACCAGTCTCTGACTAAAATTCTTATACATTCATAAATTATAACGGACAAAGGAAATGTTTTGAGGGTAAACATACTCTCTAATTATAATGTTTAACCTGTATTGACCTACGTTTGGTGTCACGACTTAATAGGCGAAAATGCCTTTGAAGATTACAAACTGTGTATTTACAGAAAGATATACTAGAAAACTATGTGTTTAATAGCGACAATTCAATAGCTATTAATTATTATTATCTATTGTGTCTGATAATAATTAGATATGTTGAAGCGTTATACATTGTAACATGTCGACAATGTTTATTGAACCAATTAAAACTGAGTCAGATCAAAGGGCGTATCAATGGTATCCAGCTGTTTATTACACATTTAAGAAATATCTAGGAATCTGATTGGTTAAAAAACTACAGTGTACCAAACCGCATTCGTAAATATCAGGGGGAATACGAAATTCGTAACACGGATTTTTGGCAGGGTGAACGGGATGGTATGACCCTACAGGATTTCGTATTTCCTTTGGCATATCGGCCTCAGGAAATACGAAACTCTTTAGAGTCATACCGCCCCGTATACCCTGCCAACAATCCGTGTAACGAATACTATCATCGTCTGTTGCCTTTGCCATTTAGGTACATTTCAACTATCGGCATACATTATGTATTTGTAAGACCAATCGTTCGGTTTCTCCTCCAATGTTGTCATGGCGCTTGCAGATGAAATTTCCTTCATAACAGAATCCAAGAAACACTCTATACTACGATACAATTTAACTTTCATGATGTCCTATTTGTTTTATTTTTTTAAATCCGCTTACTGATTACTGTCTACTTAATTTCACCAATACTTGTGTACCTAAAATGTTGCAAGTCATTAAACTTACATGATGGCATACATTATTACGGCTTTGGCAAACATTGTCAGTGCACTTCACCATCGATTATATATGCTGAACATTCAAATACAAAAGTAAGAACTCCCCCTGATTTTCCATGGAGTTAGTGGAAAATGAGAAGGGCATATGTAAATAGTTCATGATACCTAGTACTCGAAGATCGATAGTGAAATAATCATATCGTATAATACATGCATAAATATTTTGCTTTAAGAAACATACTCTCAGAATTTCAGGAAACGCTCTCCATCCGGAACAGCTTATTCAGTCCATCTCCATTATTCCTTTTTTTAATTTCTACAGTTCATCTGGTTGACTATTTTATATTTGTTTTCAAAAATTATAAATTGCGTTGACGCTATGGTATCTTTTTTCGTGTTTATATTTATTCAAAACCTAATTAAATTGACAGCAAGTTCTAAAACAAAATAGGCAAAAAAATATCAAAATGGCTATATGTATATTCTTGTCATACACTGTATGTTTCCGTTTGTCCACTTATCGCATCTATTCTATTTAAAAACGTATGTCTGCTACCAAGAACTGTTTCGCGATATTTCCAATTGCTATCGTGGTGATTTTTCTCATTATATCTGTATATAGTAAATATCTATTCTAGCTGACCAAATAACAACTTGCAAAATAAACAATTTGATCAGTCATTTACAAGAGGCAATCCCATACATCAGATAGCATGTCGATCAATCGATGTCAATTCGTCGGTAGAATTACTTTATAGATCATCTTTTTTAAATATTTCTTCATGCACAATACCATAACTCACTTTATGTTTCACATGTTTTTACCCCACGAGCTAAGACTGTAAGTTTTATTCATGAATACTTGAATCTGCAATTAAAAGATCTTTTATATATCCAAAAGTCATCGTTTACTCATTTTCTATTTTTTAATATTTCTTCATGCACAATACCGTAACTCACTTTATGTTTCACACGTTTTTACCCCACGAGCTAAGACTGTAAGTTTTATTCATGAATACTTGAATCTGCAATTAAAAGATCTTTTATATATCCAAAAGTCATCGCTTACTCATTTTCTTACACAATAATCCGGTATTCATTTATCAAATTTTCAAACCAACGTCATATACCAATATTCCTTATCTCTATGAAATCAATTCCATCTGTATATCTAACTTAAACAATAATGTCTTACGATAGCTCTAGCTGTGCACTTTATTTTGTTTACTTCATATCTTACGATAGCTCTAGCTGTTCATTTTATTTTGTTTACATCATATCTTACGATAGGTCTAACTGTTCACTTTATTTTGTTTACCTCATATCTTACGATAGCTCCAGCTGTTCACTTTATTTTGTTTACTTCATATCTTACGATAGCTCTAACTGTTCCCATTCTTTTGTTTATTTTATATCTTACGATAGCTCTAGCTGTTCACTTTATTTTGTTTATTTTATATCTGACGATAGCTCTAGCTGTTAACGTTCTTTTGTTTACCTCATATCTTACGATAGCTCTAGCTGATCTCTTTATTTTGTTTACCTTATATCTTACGATAGCTCTAGCTGTTCTCTTTATTTTGTTGACCTTATATCTTACGATAGCTCTACCTGTTCACTTTATTTTGTTTACCTTGTATCTAACGATAGCTCTAACTGTTCACTTTATTTTGTTTACTTCATATCTTACGATAGCCCTAACTGATCACTTTATTTTGTTTACTAACTGTTCACTTTATTTTGTTTTCTTCATATCTTACGATAGCTCTAACTGTTCACTTTATTTTGTTTACTTCATATCTTACGATAGCTCTAGCTGATCTCTTTATTTTGTTTACCTCATATCTTACGATAGCTCTAGCTAATCTCTTTATTTTGTTTACCTTATATCTTACGATAGCTCTAGCTGTTCTCTTTATTTTGTTGACCTTATATCTTACGATAGCTCTAGCTGTTCACTTTATTTTGTTTACCTTATATCTTACGATAGCTCTTACTGTTCACTTTATTTTGTTTACTTCATATCTTACGATCACTCTAGCTATTCACATATTTTTGTTTACCTCATATCTTACAATAACTATAGCTATTCACTTTATTTTGTTTACCTTATATCTTACGATAACTCTAGCTTTTCACTTTATTATGTTTACCTCATATCTTACGATAGCTCTAGCTGTTCACTTTATTTTGTTTACCTCATATCTTACGATAACTCTAGCTGGTCTCTTTATTATGTTTACCTTATATCTTACGATAGCTCTAGTTTTCACTTTATTTTATTTACCTCATATCTTACGATAACTCTAGCTTTTCACTTTATTATGTTTACCTCATATCTTACGATAGCTCTAACTGTTCACTTTATTTTGTTTACCTCATATCTTACGATAACTCTAGCTTTTCACTTTATTTTGTTTACCTCATATCTTACGATAGCTCTAGCTTTCACTTTATTTTGTTTACCTCATATCTTACGATACCTCTAGCTTTTCACTTTATTTTGTTTTCCTCATATCTTACGATACCTCTAGCTTTTCACTTTATTTTGTTTACCTCATACCTTACGATAGGTCTAACTGTTCCCTTTATTTGTTTACCTTATATCTGACGATAGCTCTAGCTGTTCTCTTTATTTTGTTTACCTCATAACTTGAATCAAACGGATGAATTGTCCCGTTATTAAAACAAATGATCAGACGTTGGTTTTGACATTAATCAATACCTAACGAAATAACGTACTGTTACCTTTACATCATATTCACGATAAGAATTACAGTAAATTATATTAGAAAGAATAAAAAAAATATGCTTTTCTGTTTTATTTGTGTTTTATTTAGGCTTGCAGGACGTCTTTTACGGCATCTTGTATTTGGAGAAAAACATTAAAATACTCATACATCTCACCAGGGAACAACCCAAAACAATCACATTTTCTTTATTCATTATCGACGAAACAATAGTCGCTGTCGCGAGATTTTTTTGTTTTACTTGTACTTTTAATTGACTTTGTTTCCATGCTGAGTTAATATTTTCCTTGTTAATAGTAATGGGGTGTGTTTCCCGAGGTCCAGCCACACAACTAACCACTATGGTTTTACATCAGGAGACAAAGTCATGGAATGAGGCTAGACAAGTGTGCAGCGCGGACGGTGGAAAGCTCTTATCAATACAAAATCCTTATAAGTTAGCGGATCTTCTGTATATGGATTCTCTACCGTCGTGGAACAGCAGAGTGTATGTATTTATTGTTGTGTAACGTGCCCGACGTAAATCACATTTCGGGGATAAAACCTCTTTACTCCATTATATTGCTTCAGTTTTAAGGGAGACTGCTGTGAAGCGTCCTGCACAATCTATAATGCCCCACTGAAGGAAATCGATATGTAGGCCTAGAATCAAAACTCAGAAGTTTTGTTTGTGATATCTGTTGAGCAAATTGAAGACGCAAAAACTAGCCACTTTCTTCTTTGTAAAATCTTTTTTTTTTCCAAATTTTATTTTCCGTTTAAATTGTTTCAGTATCTGAGATCCTGCTATCATCTTATGTTGGGTGTTAAATTTGTATTTTCTGCACAACATTGACGTCATCATACCTGAATGAGGTAGTTAAAAATGTTGCGGACGATAAAAAAATGGCTTAGTTAGTCGGAAAATGGCCATTCAAAGACCATAAAATTTGACAATGATGTCACAAAACAATGTATCTGACTAGAAACAATAATAATGGAAAACATTAATATGCCAGCAAAGTAGACCATCACAATTCCCTCGCGCGTGCTAACATTTCCTTCAGATAATCGAGGTTTGGGAATTGACTCAATGTAGGTTTTTTCTCATTTCTTTCTAATAAGAATGAAAAATTAATTAGATGACATTGATATGTAATTCTCGTAATCATCAGAGTTGATGATTTATTAAACAAAGTGAAACAAATGTCCATGTTTCTATCATTTTGATTTGATAAATGGCTAACATAGATAGCATCAGTTTGACATTTTCCGTTACAGAATGACTGCGGACTTATGGTTCGGATTACACACTGATGTAGGCGCCTCCTGTAACTTGGTACAGTATAAATGGGATGACGGAGAACCCCTAGGGAGTTGGTCGGATTGGTTTGCTGGATCTTACACGGAACCTAACAGTTGCGAGTCTGACCTATGTAGCCGCATCTCCGCATCCAAATGGAAGACAATTGGTTGTACCAATCAATATGGATTTGTTTGCGAATATCTCGGAGGTAGAGTATGTTCTATTTACATCAATTAATAATGAGTATTGTTAAGGTGTGTATTGCGATGGTGCTTCACTGTGAAACAAAATGTTATACTGTGTTTTACAAAGGAAACGTAACACTGCTTCATAATAACCAATGCAAATTATAAAATACTGAAACATAAAGAATGTTTGTCCATATTTTACATATCACCATGGCTTACATTTGTATCTCCCATTATCTCAAGCAAGCTTTATCTAAGGACAGGTTTTATAAACTATCGATATTCTTTACATACCACATGCCTATACATGTATCACCTGTCCTTAACAGTGACACCTGCTTTAGAGACCCCCCTTATTTAGCTAAATTGTACCACCTGTTTCCAACCACAGTTAAACATGAAAAAGAGACCATCTCGCTCCAGCCACAATGTTCCTAATGTCCCAAACTATATTCAAAACCTGCCTCACAGACCACCTATATAAACTATACTACCTAACTAGTCAAACCTGCCTTCTTACAGACCACCTGAATGTCGGTAAAAACATTATCACTGATCTCCAACAACAGTCAAACATGCCTTATAGACCACCTGAATGTCGGTAAAAACATTATCACTGACTCCAACAACAGTCAAACCTGCCTTATAGACCACCTGACTGTCGGTAAAAACATTATCACTGATCTCCAACAACAGTCAAACATGCCTTATAGACCAACTGACTATCGGTAAAAACATTATCACTGATCTCCAACAACAGTCAAACCTGCCTTATATACCACCTGACTGTCGGTAAAAACATTATCACTGATCTCCAACAACAGTCAAACCCGCCAAAGCGAACCCACGCCTCCATCTACAGTCAAACCTGCCTTAAAGACTACCTGACTAAGCCAAAAAGTACCCCACCTCAAACTTCAGTCAAACCTGCCTTTTAAAACCATATAGCGAACAAATACTTCCGCCTCAAACTACAGTCAATCCTGCCTTAAAGACTACCTGTCAATAAATTCAATAGGGACCTGCGCATGCGTCATAAACCATATTTCATAAGCAAAAATTCCACTTGTTTATAGCTACTGTCAAACATGTCTTAGAAAACATCTATCTTTAACTTCAGCCAAACCTGTTTTTTGAACTACATGTTTCTCAGCCCATGTGTTGAATATCAAATGATTACTGAAACTTTTCTTTTGCATTCTTACTCATATTGTCTTTGTGAATAGACTGCTTCGCTTATCTTAAAAACGAAACCCATAGTTTAACCAGATACCAATATCGTTGAAAGGTATCTTTGTATTGAACGATGATATGAAGAAAATCTTTAAGGATCCTTGTCTACTTCAGGCTAAATACCACAGCATTTTACCTTTTTTCTAAAATACACTAACCTCCCTATATCTTTGTTTTGGATATAACTGTCGGGCTTGGCAAGAGAACTTACCCTGATCCCGTAGTTCAGTTAGTTAAGGCGTCCTCATTGTGATAGGACGTTTTTGATTTTGATCCTTACCCTGTCCATATATATGATGCTCCACTTTTCAACGACATCATTACACTGCTAGTGATATCTAATGGTATAGGTATGTTCCTCCTGTGGTAAAATACCATATTTCCTTTTTTTATTACAGGAACATGTGGCTTTGAAACTGTGGCAGACAAAATGTTCACGAGAGGACCTGAAAGCAGCGATATCCTGGATGCTCAAAACGTTTTTGTAAAGATGGAGTCGACAGCTAATCTGGCAATGTGCCTGGAGGCGTGCCAAACCTCTTCCGTTGGTGACCTGGATTGCTGGTTTGTATTGACAAACACCAGTAACGCAGACATATGTTATCTGTATTACACCCATGACAAATACCTGGCAGACAAAGCTGAACACATAACGGAAACCACGGGAACGAGCATCCATGTCAAGCGATGTGGCAGCGGTGAGCATAGTAATAAAAATTGAATTTCAAGAAATTATCTCTATCTGCATTTTTTATTTCTTTAAAACCAACATTATGAACATACTATTTTAACATTGTTACTTTTTATATATATTATATACATATAGTGTACTTTTCCTTTTGGTTCTTTCTACAAAATGTGTTCTATTCTTTTTCCAAAGTCTACTTGCTTGATTGTTATGAAACTGCACGTACTTATTGCAGTGTATGTTTGAATATGCATCAACTATATTCAATCCGATTTTCAAGATGGCTTCCGTGGCCTACTTCTGATTTACTAATAGATGCATAGACTTAGATTGCTGTTTTTATAAGACAGGTTTGATGGAAACTTTGTAGAATTGTTCTTCGAAAGTGCGTGCGGGAACCAACCTGCAGAATTGGGAATTTGTTTTTGTGCCCTTCACTTGGGGATATCCAAGCGACCATAATACATCTGCTGTATCAATTGCAAAATTCGGGATTTCCCTCTAAAATGTAACTATCTTTGTTGCTTGGCAATACCTCACTTCTGCCTATTCCCAGCTTAACAGCGTCTAGAGAACAATGTAATGGCAACAACTGGCAACCCGTTTTAAGTAACTGAGTCCGGTTTACATGCTGTACTAGTTGTCACGACATGTTGTTTAAGTTATGTAACACTATAAAGTCGACATCAGTATCGCGCTATCACAAGAAGGCAAGTACACCCAGATACCCTACATCCATCATTCATGCATGTATACATACACGCCTAAATGCATTCACGCCTACATTACAAATATGGAGACACGTCCTAAATGACTTAGCTATGTATAACCAAGCCAAACCAGATACAGCAAAGGCTAATGTTTGAGCTATATTTGACCGACAGTGTTTATATATTGAGGAAAATGAAACGTCGGATCTGATTACTAACTTCAAAGTTTCATGATACAAAATAGACTCCACTGCATGTTTTTTTACGGTTAACACTGAAGTTATATTGGGTGGACAGTGTTAATGTTTAATCTTGTTGATAAACACTGGGTTTACTTAACATTGAACGATATATTCTTCAAATTTCATCCCACGTTTGTAAAGATTAAATGTGTATATATTCACTTTAAACTGTACATATCACTATATTACTCTTACGAAACTTGTCGTGAGTACTTTAGCCGAATCAGGTTATTATTATTGGAAAGGTTATGACTAAAAAGTAAACATTGCTTGTATGTATCGTACACGATATCAAACGAAATAAAACATTATAATCGTTAAATTATAGAAAAGAAATATAAGTTGACATAAACAGTATGCAACAAGTTTTTATATAGCTCAATCCAATTGTTCACAATCCACAGGAAATATTGATTAACTACAAAGATCGAATCTAAATATGGGTTTAAGTATTTAATAGTGAATCCTACCATTATGACAAATATAGCATGTGGTCACTAAAATAAACACTGGAAATACGAGGATAGGAAACAAATACAGTGTTTTTGAACATATCCAGATGTGGAAAGCCATATCAAATATCCCTGTTTCTCATGGGACTTTGGTCAGTTAGGACACATCAGTGGCACTAAGGTCAATAGTGTAGACTTATTCAATTCTGTCGTTGTCGTTGAACGACGTCATAATGCGACAAGTTTCTGTACCCTTCTATTAAAAGCATACATTGTAGAAGCTACCGATACGGTCCAAAAGATGGGAATAGGGACAATTTCTGACAACTTTTTAACGTTTGTATCCGCTACAATTTATAATCACAACCAAATATTTTTCACAAATACACTAACATTTCTTCAATTAAATTCATCAGTTTGCAAATATGTAATAGCAAAGTTTTACTTTATACACAAACAATGTACTATCAAATTGTTTTTGTTACGTACATGGTTTGTGTATATAGACGATACACGTATTGGTGACAAATTGACATCGGTAGACTTATACATTATATTACCGGTAACTGAGCAAGATCGGGTTATCTCAATCTCGGGCTAAGACCCTGTAACATCCCAACCTCGACCTACTTCTCGGTTGGGACCATAACTTTTTTCACGCACCTTCTAGTTTAAATTTGCTAAAGACTACAGGTATCCCACCTGGGGCCTCGAATGGAAATGGCCTCTACACTACTAAAGCTATACTTGAGAGCTGCTGTTGTCCGTCATTACAGGAAGGCATCATGTTTCACACTGTGAACTATATTTTTCTCTACAACATTAGATACCACACAACTTCAAAACAAAACATCTAACGACAAAATAGAATATTTGTTATGCAAATTGTCAATTCAAAGCCGTTAACGCGCGGATGATTTCATCGCATTGTAAAAATTCAGTGAAATGTCACGTAAGGGTCCTGGACAGATCGGACGAGATAGAAAATTCTAGCATAGGGTATGACCTCCGATTTTTCTGTCTGAGATGCTGGCAATACTTATTCCTTCGTATTAGAGTCAGGATAGGATTGTAGTTTGTTAAAGGCATGCGATTTGTCTCTGTTCGCAAATACCGTCATACGAGTTGTCTTCCTTTGTCTGCCTTGTCCCCTTGCTCATTAACTGTTTCCTTATATGATTCTTTTTAATTATCAACCGAATATTTAAACAAACAGGACATACACTGTCTTGTACAAACTTCAAACATGCTTTGTTCTGTTGCTGTTCCAGTTGCTGTTTATGGTGAAACAACAACTACAGCATCGACAACAACGACTGAGGCGGCATGTGTGGAGCTGACAACAACAACAGCGTCTGCTGCGACAACTACAGCAGCGCAAACAACTACAACAGTGATGACAACAACAACTGCACAGAAAACAACCACGACAACTACCGAACCAACAACCATTGCCGCTACTCAAACAACGGACGGTGTGGAATGTTTAAAATACAGTAATGAAACAATATCTTACACTGCCAGTGAACTTCAAGCACAACTGCTTCAACTCAAGGCGGATCTTACAGTATTAAAAACTAGTACAAATCGACACATGAGAACGCTCACGAGTGTGTACGATGGTCGGAGTAGCGCGGTCAATATCGGGGTGATAGGAAGCTTATTCCTCGTTGTGATTCCTGTGCTTTTCTTCATTGCTGACATGCCGATTTTGTACAAACACATAAGGGGTCGCTGGGATGACGACGATGACGACGATGATGTCGATGATGATGGAGTTGACAAAAACAAGATGGTGCTGTAAACACTGATCGGCTACCCCGATATCAACATCATAACACCAGGATTGCATTAACTGTATCATGAACACACGTGTAATACATGTAACATCTACCGGAGCTGTTGTTTTGATGTACATTAACATTGTTCAAATGTAAGACCACCGTTTGTACGACTTTATTGCATCTTACAGGAATTTTACATCTAGAAACGCCATATTAGACGTCACGTATTAGCACCACTTACAGTTTGAAAGTCACAATGTACAAAGACACTGTATATATACTATTTAATCGGTTTTCTATGGTATATGCTAATGCGCTTGTCACATTCCACATGTGTTATTTATAATATATGACTGATATTTGTCTTCATATCACTGAGATTTGTCTTCATATGACTGAGACTTGTCTTCATATCACTGAGATTTGTCTTCATATCACTGAGACTTGTCATCATATCACTGAGATTTGTCTTCATATCACTGAGATTTGTCATCATATCACTGAGATTTGTCAGCATATCACTGAGATTTGTCTTCATATCACTGAGATTTATCATCATATCACTGAGATTTGTCATCATATCACTGAGATTTGTCATCATATCACTGAGATTTGTCTTCATATCACTGAGATTTGTCATCATATCACTGAGATTTGTCATCATATCACTGAGATTTGTCTTCATATCACTGAGATTTGTCATCATATCACTGAGATTTGCCATCATATCACCGAGATTTGTCTTCATATGACGGAATTGCCCATCCTTTTTTAATACACGTCTTTTTGTTACCCCAGCTGTTCTGAGGGCATTAAACCTCTTTCAAATATTACATAATATAAGCTTTGACAATAGTATATCTAATGTACAGTATGCATACATTTAATTTCTTTCTTTCCAAAATCGATTGCCATGCATTGTAATGTTATAAAGGATCTCTGGCCCACTGTGGGATTGTTATCTAAACAATAAACTCAAATGTTTGTTATAAATGTATAACTTTTAGGCTATGACACCACCGTCGATAGGGACGCCCAGTCGCTAAGAGCGATAGTATAACAATCGGAAAACCAAGGCTTGAGTTCCAGACTAGCTACGCTGAAGTGTTACACCTATAACACTGTTATATTTTGTTGATTACATCTTCATTATTTGATCATGAACATTCCGCAAAGTACGTGTTCTTTCAAAAGCTATAGTATTGACGAGTCCAAAACAAATGCCGATGCGTATTTATTTTTTGCAGTGGTAAGACTACCCTTAAAATTGACGATTGACTGCTTTAATATATAGTGCAATCTTTCGAATAGAGTCACGGGGATAATTCATTCAAATGTTCGTATAGCAGAAATCTTCAAACAAGTGCTTTATGGTTTAAAAAGGAAAACAGTATTCAAAATTCACTAATTTCTACTAATTCTAATTTATAAGGATATTCTGGAAACCCTAGGAATGCTTAGTCTTTTACGTAAGCTGCTTGTTTGGTCATGAATACTTTTAGCTCTTTTTTACTTATATAAAAAGCTTTATCATTTAATTATCAAAAATGTATTTCACTCATAAAATGTATTTCAACTTCAGTAAAAATGACACAATGCATACGAAAGGTACTTGTATTGGTTCAAAGACACCTTCAGCGCAAGTTTGAAATTTTAATTTTGCTAATAGCTTGTGTACATATACTACAACACTATTTTTCAGTCAGTTGCAGTCCTATAGCGTCTGATAACTCTGGATATGATTTAGTCTATTGCCCTGTAAATATGCTTTATAAACATTGTATCTTTGTGTTTTTATCAATAAACAGTAAGAGTGAGTTGATGTGTTCCTCAATTGGTTAATGTTATTGATTAATTTCAGTCAACCGCTGATATCATTAAACACACCCATACACCTCAGAAGACAATGTTTATGAAATAAAATCTGAAGATAAGCCGCTCTTATATATTGCCCGTGTTTTAAAGACGAGTATACGCAATGGCTACTAGGCTCACTTGCAACGTCAGGCACGTGCAGTCCTCGCGAGGTCTAATGTGGATTTTCAACAATGATAGTAATGTTGTTTAAGGGCAATTACTCCTCTGTAGAGCTGTATGAACAATAACTTTAAAGGTTTGAAATACATCTTGTCAACATTTATTAAGGTATGCAACACAGTTCCGTTCAAACATATTCCATGAGGCGCGTTAGGAGAGCCTTTTTCGCGGGAAAGATGATGAGTTGTCAATGGTGACAAAATACACAGCTGAGCAAATAGTTACAATCTGCCTATTCTTATTTATTTAATTTATATTCCAGCATGTTTAACAAGCATTGGTTATCTTAACATTTGGCATTAGATCTTGATTTGAAACAAAATACCCTATTACATATTTTTGTTTCAAAAAGTCAGAAATTTATTCAGAGTTTGCGAAGATAGCTGCAGCGGCTAAGCTCATCAGGCCACTAAGCGGTTGGGATTTCAACGAGATGGGTTAATGGCAATTGAAAATGCCTCAGTGAAATGTGGAGTTTCCTAAAAAACAGATGGCGATTTAAAAGACACTGTTGACTTAAGTTTTGTGTCGATCGACTATGACAACATGATTAGGCCTAGCTCATCGTTGGAGCATTCGGCATGTGTTACTGTCGCTGAGGGGACTGGCCGATTCGACCTACTTTACCACTTGAATGGGCGCTAGTGTAGATACAGCGATTAATTCAGTTCAATGAAAAATGACCTGCCTTGATTCAAAACCACAGTCAGGGACACGCCCTTGACGTCAGTGTCAGAAAATGGCTGGAGCTAGCACACGACGGAATTTAATCGCTTAATACGAACACTTAAATGGATTTAAAAAGTGTAATTACTTGTTGATAATTTCAACAAATTAAAAAGATAATAAAAATATATTTAATTATTTTTTAAACAGTTGATAAGCAATCTCGTTTTTGTTTGTGTGTGTGTGTGTGTGTTGGGGGGGGGGGGGGGGGGGGGGGCTGTTCCTTACATAGTGAGTGCATATCACATCGCTAGGACAAGGAGAACATATGCATATCCCGAACGTGCCCTAAACGGGTTCAAAAACAGTGTCCAAGTGTGCGACGCATCGTATATCGGAGAAACTGGAAGGCGATTTTGGTCCGCCTTGGTGAACACCGGAAATATATGGAAACCCATAAAGGTAGGTAATTCTTCAGATCAGAAAGGAAGCAGTCGGAGCTATTGACTTGTTTTGAATTTGAAGTTTTGGGCAGAAAGAGCAATCTGTTCAAGCGGCGGAGAAAGGTAACCATCTGGATACGCGCGTTGGGTCAGTTCTGAATCGAGACGAGGGGGCTCAAAGACTCTCGCACATCTATGAACAAGTACTAAACAAAGCGTAGATGAATTGAGTCATTTCGGTACATGTATAACAACTATTGTGCATACGCTTACAGCGTCGCCGAATCGACATCGATTTTTGTGGACAACTCGTACACATTTTACACCTTTATGTGCATGGTCGTCTTGTCTCTAAAGGGCACTTTATTAACAAGTACAACTACGCCAAATTTACGCTGCCGCTACAAGGTTGGATATGACTTGCGCATAACAGTTGACAGAACATTACAGGTACATTAGCTCACGACATATATTACCTGTTACGTCCAGCATCTATTGCCACTTTGATATGCATGTTTGCCTTCCCACATAGCATAAGTGAAAACTAATTTTCAGCTACAAGTAGTCTTGAAGTGTTGTTACACGATATGTATAAAGAAATAACCCTTCATCGGATTCCATGCCTCTTCTCAATCCAGCCGTCTTACAAATGTGTGAGAATAGACTTATCAACTGCTTATATTGACCAGAATGAAACGCCAGTAACGATGGCAAGGAATGACAAAGAAACACAATTTATTATGAAGCTCTTGGTGAAAACGGATAAAATGGTTCGGCAAAGGAGCTTTGAGATCAAATCTTTTAATTTGCTTTCTGAATTGTAAACGTGCGACCATTTAATGATAATAATTGAGGATGCAGATAAGGGATTCTTTTAATTACGATAAGTGTCTGCCAGTGGAATGTTCCATTTGTTGTCAGCTCTTCAAAAAAGATAAGATCTGCCTTAACCTGGGTTATACAAAATCATTTTCAATCTCCGGAGACTGTTCCTGTGCTGGATTATCTTCTTGGTCCAGCCATCACCTACCAGTGCCGACTAGCTTGGGATAACCTTGAAAGCATGTGCCAGCAGATGGGGTCCCGTTTAAACATGGACAAATTGTAACACCTACCATTATTTTTATGATTACAGTTGGAAACACAGAAGGAAATTTTAGCACAATTACCAATTGATATGGTAAAAAAAATCGGTAACTTTGTTAGATTTCACACAAAGGCAAAACGTTACACTCAGCGAGCTTCAAATGGTCGTTTGAGATGTGCTTGTAAGATTGTTGTTCCGTGAAGAAACTGGCCTGGGACACTGATCAATTAAATAAGAGGGCTGATAAAGCCTCGCTATCATTTAAGGTTGATCAAAACAGCTTATCCTTATCTAGAGGTTTGTAAAATTTTATCGATCATTTTGACAACTCCATTATATTTTTACCAAATTCTATGTGATTTCAGAAAACTGAATATGTTTACAGATACAAAAGGACTATTGGAGCTACAAATGTATAATCATATATCAGTGGATCGTTAAATGGTGGCAAGAGGATATGAAATACTATCACATCAATATAAAGATGTTCTTTTCATCACGGTGGCGCTTGAAGTTAGGGAAATGCTTCTCCAAATTAATTCCGCTGTGTTCTTTTCGAACAACTCCAATCTGGTGTAAAATGTTGTCATGTGTCAGTCGTTAACATGATGCTATGCAAAACGATTATCAGGTAATAGTGAAGGTGTGTTACTTAGAAATACTTCAACCATTTCATCGTGGTCAAGATATATATTGTTCATCACCTAATGTACTGTGTTATCCAGTGAATATACCCATATCCATTTTTTGCGTGTTAAAAAGTAAAACTTCGATATCACATATTTCCAAACTGATGAATCTTATTGAAGATACTTGTTTATGCTTGTAAATGCATTAACTCGAATGAGCTGAATAGTCACACAACTGGGTGGAGGATGGCGTTAAAGTTACAAGTTCCTTAGCTTTGATCTGATGCAGAACTCCTTTCTCCACGTTGAGGTTTTTGCCTCTATCCTGCAACTTTTTATACGTGAAATATTGGATATTGCAAAATCACTTCATTTAATTCAGGTCAGTTTCTAGTAACATGAATTGTATATATTTTTCTATATTATGTCGGAATAAACGGTCTATTTCATATATCAGTTGTATTCCTGGCTGTTATTTGCCTATTGTATTACTTGGTATAGCTTGTTTCGCATACCATTAAACAATTTCCCGTTAATCATTAATCGCAATATGTATAAAGTGAATCGTACACATGTACAATTCATAATCTGGAAATGTCAATGGCATAACCACATCAGATAAGGCGAAAAAAATCTTCATATAACGATAAGAATGTAGCATATATTAACAAAAGATCGTCGTATAAGGATGATACAATTATAGTATTATGATTAAGACACAAAAACTCATTATGTGTTTTAATCATAATACTATAATTGTATTTGTGAAAAGAAACAATTTCACTCCTCCGTCGTCAACACACACTGGCCACATAGGGGATACACGGATATGGCAGCATATGACATACACAAAATTAACGATTGTCCCCTGTGTTGCGTTGGATGTAGAATATTAATGTCAATTACTTCTACAATCCCTTCATCAGGACAAAAAAAACCCGACTAACTGGAGGTCGATAGTGTGTAGCAACAGTGCATAGTTACATTGAACTAAATGCTTTAATCAAGTCACGTCTGACGCAATATCGGGGTTCAATAGAAATGAACAATGAACTATTGAAGATTTTTTGTTGAGCAAATAGAATGGATATAAATATAACTGGTTATCGATGTGACGATTGTCAGTTACGTTTCTGTGCATAAAGGATGTACATTTTACGTATTTAATTCGTTTGGTGTTACAACCAGTGTAGTCATGTCCTTTCTCTGATCAGAGCACTTCGTCCTATAACATAATGGTCAAACTGTATTTTGTTTCCCTGAACAAATATAAGAAAAATATAGGTTAAACTAATCAGGGATATATAATGAAAAAATGTTACCATCAAACAAATTAAATAGTCAACACGTAAAATTAAATAAAAATAAAAAAGGGATACAAGTATATTTTACAATGTTGTTCGGGAAGTTTTAGTACAGTATAACCAGGTAAAAAATGCGATAAACAATTTTATAGTCACCATTATTACCTTATTTGCAAATATAATACGTATTTTGCTATACATAGAATTTCTTTTTTTCTTTCATAACTTCTAACTTTTGGAATTGTGGTGAACAAAATTGGTAGATCATTTCATTCTATGAAGATTAAAAAATTTGAACAAAAAAGCAAATAGTATGTATACAGGAAAACTGCTGTATATACGGGTTGAAATGCACCTTTTTAACATTTATGAGGTTCCGTTCAATCATATTCCATGATGCGCGTTAGCGCATCTTGGAAAATATGTTCGAACGGAACTGTATTGCATATACCCTCATAAATGTAAAAACGATGCATTGCAAACCTTATATTTACATTCGATTACATCCACTTTTAGTATTTGAAATTTCGAAAAAAACATAATTTTTAATGTGATAAACATGTTTATCACATTAAAAAAAAAAAAAAATGATGAAAACAACATTTATTGAACAGCCTTTCTCGCGGAAAAGATGATGCGATGTCAACGTGACGAAATACACAGATGAGCAATACACAAATAGTTCCACTTTGCATATTTTAATATTTTAATTCATATTACCAGCATGTTTAACAAGCATTGATTATCTGAAAAATTGACAGTAGGTCTTAATTTGAAACAAAAATACTCTGTTAAATAATATAGTTGCAAAAAGTCAGAAATTTATTTCGTGTTCGCGGAAAGTGTTGACCGTTAAACAACGGTTTTGCAGCGGCTACGCTTATCAGGCGACGACACGGTTGGACTTTCAACGAGATGGGTTACATGTAATGGAAATTGAAAGTGCATCCGTGAAATGTGGAGTTTATTAAGAAAAAAGATGACTTAAAAGATGCTGCTGTCTCAACAGGACTTGCTCATCGATTGAGTGTTACTGTCGCTGAGTGGACTGGTCGACGAGACAGGACGATTTGACCTACTTTGCGACTTGCAACGGACGCTAATGTAGAGGACAGCGAAATACTCTGTTCTTAATAGCAGACACGCTTAGGTGGCCCAACATAAACATGATGTGGCTTGATTTAAAACCAGTCATTCCATATTCTATCGACACGTCCGTGACGTCGCTGTCAAACTTAATTGGCTGGAGTAAGCACACGACGGATTACTCGGACTTTAATTTAACAAAAAAAAAAATATTTTTGTGTTTTTTAACGTTAATAAACAGCCTTGTTTTTTTTTTTTTTTTTTTTTTTTTTTTTTTTTTTTTTGTGTTTGGGGGTCAGAGGTCATGTAACGATACATTTGGCACTGTTACTATTACTACACACTTCACACTTGCTTTTATACCAGCATTTTTTGTTGGTATTGTTTTCTAGGGGCATTGCAACACGTATGTAAATGTTTGAATACATTTGAACGAAATGTTTCCCCGTTTGTCTAACATATCATAATTTTACTTATATTAGTTTATTTGACAAAAATCACTTACATCACCTTCGATTTTACACTACAAATCTGAAACAACATTTGTTATTCTACTCGAATATACTATTAAAGGGAGGAAACTCATTCAAACATGCTAAATAGCCAACGGGAAATATATTGCAACAACACGTGACTGAAATACATAGCATGTATATAATCCTCTCAGTGTTTGCGGAAGTTAAGGTTAAATGCTGACCAAAACTTGTTACATTATTTCAAAATGAATTTCACACTACATAACATGTCAAAGTGTAGAAACCAAGTACATGTACTTAGAAGTTGGTTAAATAAGAGATGCTATATATATTAAAAGCAATACTATGCTAATTACATTTGTTGTTAAGCTAAAATAAAAACAAAATATGGTTATTTATTTGGCCGGCTGGCTGGGTGGCTGGCTGGGTGGCTGGGTGGCTGGCTGGGTGGCTGGGTGGCTGGGTGGCTGGCTGGTTGGTTGGTTGGTTGGTTGCCTGGCTGGCTGGCTGGTTGGCTGGCTGGCTGGCTAGTTGGTTGGTTGGTTGGCTGGCTGGCTGGCTGGTTGGTTGGTTGGTTAGCTGGTTAGTTGGTTTGAAGTTGTTTAGTCAGTATGTTGGTATATAGACACTTTGAACATAACAATATGAAATATAATTCGCTCGGGACATATCACTCTGATACATAATACTGTAACATAATAGTTCTAGTGTGAAAGATATAATAGGGGTGGCTATTGACACTCGGGCTAGATTAGATACACATACACACACAACCTCACACACACACACGCATATGTATATATATATAATGAAAACGTAATACATTTCAATATATATTAGATTAATTTCATAAAATAAATACATTTGGGTAAGATGGTAACTTTATTAGTAATTAGTTCACTCGTGCTCGGAGTCAATCATTACAAACTTGTGTTTTGCAAATTATATAAGTTGGCGCTTGCGTAATCGATAGTAATGTCCCATTTTTATAATACCACCCAGCTGTTGACCATCTGTTATCTATTTATATTGATTTTATCACGTGTTAGTGTTATGATCACGCTCCCATTACAAGGGGATAGCCCTTGGTTGGCTTATTGGGTCATCATGCCCGATTGTCATGGACCTATCTTGACCAATCAGCGATGCGTGCACCTATACGAGAGTCTGTCCGCGTCCCTTCTGCTTCTGCATCACTTCGATGCAAAATATTTTCTGCTGCTGAGCTCCACACAGTTTTGGAATAATAATTTGTGCTTGGGACATTGTAAACTTAAAATATCCAATACTGTGTTACCTTCATATTGTGACATGTACTAAAGTACCCGAACAAACCGTTTACTCCATTGTGGATAAAATTACGTGGAGTCAACGATTTTTCTAGCAGCAGAAAAAAATCCAGGTATTGTTTACGCAAATACGTTTGAATGCATTGACGTTATCCGATCATAATGGGGATTCGTGTCACGGTATGAAGGGGTGATGAGTTGCATTTTTCTACATATCATGAATTCATCCATGTATGTATCTTGCGCTCTTCCTCGGTGCCTACCATTTGTACCCCACCTTTGTTGTTACATATAAACAGAAGTAAATGTACTTCTTATCTATGTATTATCCAACATAACTAATATTTGATTATACAAATTGTGAACTTGTAGTGTCACAAGTTTGTACCTGTCATTAATAAATGACCATTTAACAACAATTCTACTTTCTGTGTTTTTGTGTATTAGTTAATATGTACAACAAAACAAGCTGCAGTCTCTTAACATGTTACCTCGCTGACACAAATATATGTACATGTCATTCTAACCCTTAAACTGTAGTTCGCCCACTCCTACAGTACTGGCTTATGCGTTACATTTACAGTACACGAAGAAAAGTGAAGACTTTGGTTTATCTGTGTTATGTTGTTTTATTGTGTTTGTTATATAAGTATTGAAGGTCTGTCAGATTGCAGTAACAGCCAATATGAATGCAATCTGGGAGACAGATAAATAGAATGACGTCCGTTATATTTGCATTTCCTAATACGAACTGTCTTTTATTAAAGTCGGATGAGCTTAATTTATAATTTCTGCTGCCGCAAAACATCACTGGTCCAATTCTTGGAACAGCCGCAGACGGCCATTATTGGACAGAAAACTGTCCATACAACGGTCGTCATTAAAAACTGTGACCAGGCGACAACTGTTAAATGCAGTTAAATGCTCTAATTATATGTGCAGAACATTCTAATACAAAAGTGAGAACGCACCTTCCTATTCTGGATGTCTTCATTGTCTGCAAAAACCAAACGACAACAACAAGATGGCGGCTATCGTATCATTGGGAGTAGTTGCTAATTGCAGGTACAGGTACTACATACATATTATCCTATTAATCATAGCTACACGGTATGCATATTGATAAATCATTATAATTTTCAATAAAAGAACAGCCAACATAGGAATATAGAGACAATGACTACCTAACGAAACAGTAAAATAAACGACCTTACACATTTCGTTGTTTTTTATACTCATTTTATGGAAGGCATGATAGAGAACAACACAAAAGTATAGTAAAGGTAATAATCTTCTGGTATCTGTTTTGAATCCTATGAAACTATGTGTTTAGTTTTGTACATTTATTAATATATATAACTGTAAAACAATGTGTATTATTGTTCAATATAACATCCAATGAATGCTATAAACAACACTTTTGACGTTCAGCAAATCCCTACCTGAATTTAAAAAATATATAGACTGGTTTCTTTTTCAACGAATTTCATTAATACATGTAACAGGTACAGGTACATACACCTTGTATATGTTTCTGAAAATACCATTCGGTCAAGCCTCTAAACTACGTATACTAAGGTAAAACAAACCTATATATATATACGTACACTGCGTGTGTATAAGAGGTGTATATCTACATACACACTCCTGTCTGTATCCTGTATATAATAAAACCGACTCCTAAGTGTAGATTACAAAGTAGGTATGACGGTGTATTAAAGTTCGCATTTTGTTTTGCATAATAGAAGCGACTTGTGTTCAAGATCACAGTATGATGATCTCTCCATTAGGTTATGTGTATTTATTAAGTATACACCAGTAATTATTTTTAAATCGTCTTCCAATAGACATCGCTTGTACGCGGAAAGGTCCTTCAGTTCCTGGTATTTTAGTTTCGATATTGAATTCGCCCACGTATTATTTAGTCAAAGACATATTAATGTGTCATGGAGTTCTCAAGTTCTTTTTCTATAAACTAGAGTCCACCGACCTAACGGATGCATTCTACAGTGAAATGTTATTCAAGCGTATATGAAAATTAATGAGTCTGTCTCGGCCAATGACTCATGTGCAGGGTACAGCTACACCATTGCCCTCAAACAGGGGTATAGATTCTACCAATTAGCTAGTTATATATTATTGTAAGTGTGATGTTGACGGAGTTATGTATGGTGAAATAGCAACATTTCCTTAACATATCAATTATCTATCAACAAATGTAGATAATCTGTCTAATATCGACACTAGTCAACAAAAGGTCAGTTGATTCAGTCTATCCACAGATTTTTTTCAATACACAGTTAACTATGCAATATTTTATTCTTATTTATTCTTTGTATATATGTTAAATATCAATTATAAACGCATTGCATAACAACCTTTCTACAACCGAGATCTCTAAATTCAAACACAGTATGACATTGAATACGTAGGTATACTTCTAAAGTCACTGTCACACTAGCTTCACCATATGCTGAATAAATGGTGAATCTTTTACGAATAAGTTTAGTTATAAATAAATCATGAAATGGTAAAATAATAAATGATAAGAGATGTTTAAGGCAGTGTGTACCACTGCATTTGAGTGTATGCATACAACTATCTTAAATACTTTCCTATTGTTTTGTCCTACATTGTCCCCTTTTTTCAACCCCACGAGTACTGTGGTATCCTACACTATAAAGTACTTCTCACGGTTTCTTAAATATCTCTGAAAACGGACTACATCGATTTGTGGTGGGTTTTTTAAATGTCACTGTTCTATTTTATAACCCTTAAAGTATGTACCATCTGTTTTTGAAGAATACGTTAAAAATATCGTCCGTTCGTTTTAATACCCTTTTAATTCTTGGTATTAATCATATTGCCGTGTTTAGATTTCGACAACTGATATTACCTTTAGTCTTTTGTCTCGACAAGTGCTCTATAAAGAATGCAGTCATGTTACATGTGGCATGCTTAATATGTGAATAGCAAATGCACCCGTGCTCTTAGTTTGTATTTGCCTTCCTATAAGATTTATATTACTTTTTTAAATTTAATGGAATACGTGTGGAATGATAATGGAGTTTGATTTGTAAAGGTGTCTTACTATTCAAATAACTGTTTAATATGAAAGTCTTATGTAGTATCGAATTATGGTCAATTTTATTACGGAATAAAAACCTGATTGCGTTTACTTTTAGTCTTTCCTAATGGGAGGCCTTATTCATATATTTTGTTCGTTCACATATATTTTAAAATATACTTATACAGAACATAATAAGAACATTTGTATTATTGTTGTTGCTTGGCAGAAACATAACAAATAAACCACACCCGACACAGAATTGACACACAGATATGTTTACAGAAATCACAAACTGAAACCGAAAGTGTAGGTATGTTTTTCCGATAAAGAGAATTTCACATCAGTATATAAATACACACAAGCTGTACAATCGGTACATTGCAACCCATGTACTGCTATATCAGGATCGTCTTAATGACCTAGCGATTGCCTGTGTGCTGGGTATTACAAGTGAATTCATGTCACTCAAGTAAGTGTTTGTCATGTTTTGCTACTTTGTTATTACATATAAGGAAAATTATTCATAGGATCTGAAATATTAAGTTTTTATTTCAGTCATATAGTCGATATATGCTCATTGGAAGCATTTTTGTTCGCTTGTTTGTTTGGTTGTAGCTACTGTAATTGTTCTGAGTATATCACGCGGGCTTTACAGATTTATAAATCAAAATGTATATGCCCTCATAAGAAACGTTACATTATTTAAAATATGGCATAGCGGAACATCTGAAAAAAAATAATTGCTTTGTCATAATGTCCTCGGTATTAGTTTGGGGTTAGTCATGTAAACGTCGATAAAATTCAGTCAAACTTGGCATTGTGCTTGTTTAACCACGGAAGGTTTTGCACGTGTAAAGTATATTTTTAGTTTACCTGGCCCGAAGGGCCAAATGAGTTTATGCCGTTGTGCGGTGTCCGTCGTCCGTCCGTCCGTCCGTCATCAATTTTTTAATTAAACAACTTCCCCTGAATAACCAAAAGGACAAGGGTGATGCTATTTGGCCAGTAACATGCTGGTACTAAGGGTTACTAAATTTGTGAAAATGAATTACCTCGACTAATTTTCAATGTCACAGTGGTCAAATATATTTTTTTCATTTCATCAAATTTTATTGACAAGATGTTATAGTCAATTGGATAGAATAACGGGCAAAGCCTATATACATTTTCTCCGTCAAATGGCCATAGTGGAATAAACAATGAGACATAATATTTTAAACATGTTGGAAATGCAAACAAATTAACACAAAATAATTCATATTAACACAAGGCTTAGGTGAAGTAACTCAGGAAGGAAACATCTCACACACCTCATACACATGTACACACACATACAAGTACATGTACAAATACATTTATTTCAGCATATATAAACACTATCACAGACAGATATTGGCAGGCTTAGACCAAAAGTCGCTGTGCATATATTGCACAGGTCACTGCTACCAACAACTGTTACAATTAAAAATAATAAATTCATTTAATACATATAAAGTGTAATTATTTACAATGTCATGATAAGTACACGCAATAGACAGTAGTCATGCTCAACTAGAATCTCCTGGATGAAATATAGAATATATAGTATATTTTTGTATACCATCATGGCTTTAAGTCATATAAAAATTAAAACGACGGGATTTTCCAATAAAAATATGCACATCATCAAGTATTCGTCTATTTGTAAGCCCATCACAATCAGGACAGCCCTGGATAAGAATGTTTATATCAATGTGATTGTGGTTGCCATAACTATTAAGATAAGTGAACGAAGTAGTTATTTGATTATTAAAAATAGGACATTCTAAACAGTAATGAGATACTGTTTCATGTTCAGCAGAGCAGGTACACGCTGGACTATTAGTAAGATGGTCATCATGTAAATCATAATTTAAATTACTACCAGAGTTTCGAAGTTAACATAGAATAATATTTCCTCTTCTGTTACATGTACCTTCTGTTTTGAACATTGATACTGATTCACTATCAGAAACAATATCTTTATTCAAATAATTTTTTAATGCTGCAGAAGCTGTCGAAATAGTTATTAGTTCTACATAACGGTGGGTTGAAAAGCCTAGTTTGTCTGAGAGGGTAGGGGTTATCATTTTGATTAAAGGATTTAAAACATTTTGTAAGTATTGAGATGTCTGCCCATGCATACTTTTGTACATCATTACATGTTTGTGTTTATTACGTCTTACAGATAGTGTTTTCCAACCTAGTTCATTGTATAGTTTGCCATGTGATGCCCCAGAACGAAGATCTGTTATTATCCTAGCTGCTTCTAATTGTACAGATTCAAGAAGATCTTTTGCCTGTTGTGTACAATTATCCCAAATAATATCTGCATATTCCAAAATTGACCTAATACATCCCACATATATTTCAATTAATGATTTTCTATTGACTTTAGTTTTCACGTGGCGAAGAATATTAAGTCTCAGTGTAAGTCCTAAGTGCTGATGTGATGATGTGTCTATGATTTGGCTATTTTTGAAAAATATTGGGATGTGATGAGCGTCTTGTTTTTCATAGAAAATATGATAGATTTTGTTTTACCTGGATTGAATTTATAATGTCCCAGGTTGCTGCCCATTCACCTATGTTAGTAAGATCAGTGTTGAGAGATTGTGTGGCCTGTGCTGGGTTATTATCTATAATTACATACAGAGAAGTGTCATCAGCAAAAAGTTAGATATTGGTATATTAGTAGTGATATCATTGATACAGAGAAGAAATAATAGTGGTCCAAGGACAGATACTTGAGGTACCCCTGCATTTACATTCGTAAATTGTAAAAAGTAACCTTCAGTATTTACTCTTTGCATTCTGTTAGATAGATAATTCTCAAACCACAAAAGTGAACTTCCCTTGATACCATATAATTTCAATTTAAATAAAAGACCTACTCTAAGTCTTTACTGATATCACAAAAAGACAGATCGAAGCTCCTTTCCTTTATCCATATTGCTTACAATTTCATTATAAATAAACACAAGCTAATTGACAGTAGAATCCTCAGGTATAAAGCCAGACTGATGCTTAGTAATAATATCATTCTCAATCAAAAAGTTGTACAGATATGTTTTCCCATTATTTTACTGAAGCATGATGTAATTGAAATCGGTCGGTCTTTTATAAATAGCATTAACATTTGTTTGTTTCCAACTAAAGGGTATTATACCAGACTCTAGTGTCTTATTGAATAATAACATAAGAGGTAATTTAAGAGAAGCATGAAGCTTTTTCACAATTTTAGGAATAACACCATCAGAGCCTGGGGGTTTATTAGCGTTGAGTATATTAATTTGACCGGCAACATCTTGTTCAGTGATATGAATGTTTGATAGTGAAGGGGGGGGGGGGGATTTTAATTGGGTTGTGCTGTTTGGGGTATTTTGAGGTCAGGTGTTGATGTAGAAATATTAGTGAAGTGATTGTTAAGAAGCTCTACTTTGTCAGTTGGTTGATGGATTATTTGGCCGTTGGATTCAAGTCGCGGAATAGAAGATGATTTATTAGAAAAAATGGTAATAGATTTAGCTATCTTCCACCATTTATCTGGAGTAACCATATTATTATTTAGTGGTTTTTCAAGATTTTTTATAAAGTTTGCTTTTGCCTCACGGATAAGGTCAATAGTTTCATTCCGTAGGGTTCGAAATTGTTCCCAATAATGGGGATTATTTGTTAATTTAGCTTTTCAGTGAATTCTATTTTGTTGTCTCATGTTCAATCTAGTTGTGTTATTCATCCAAGGTTTATCATTTGGGCGCACAGTTATTACTTTTGTAGGTATTAATCTATTGACCTGCTCCGTGATTGCTTTGACTATAGAGCTATTAAAATTATTAGAATCCTGATTTGAAGACAAATTCAACCAATCAATATCAAATAAGGCATTGTTCATTCTATCAAAGTCTGCTTCTTCATATTTTAAAATAGTTTTTTTATAGCTTACTTTTACAAAATACAGAATAAGAAATTGAAGAATGTACTGAGAAGATTTCACTGCAAAATGGTGAAGATACATGAGTATTTGTAACTATGTTTTGGTTATTAGTACAGATAATATCAATGGATGTGGCACTGTCAGGTGTTATTCTTGTGGGTTCATTAATAAGACTAAGTAAATTATGTTTGATAAGTGATCATTCAACGGGAGATTTAACATATCGATATTAATATCACCTGTCAGTACCGCATCCAGTGAAGTATCTGTAGCTCTGGTCAACGTATCATCTAATTTATTGCAGTATTCAACATTACTTTCTGGTCTGTATAAACATCCAAGAAGAAATGTATGATTATTAACAAATACTTCTAACCATATAAGTTCAACATCATCCTTTTCTAGGTCCATTCGCTTATTCATAACAATATTATCCTTGTGATAAACTATAACCCCACCCCCCGGACCAGTAGTTATATCTTGTCTATGAGGATTGGAATTGAAGGAGTGCATCTGAACGTCAAGGTTAGATATTGAAGGGTTTTAATGAGATTCTGTTATACAGACTATATCATTATCCTCAAATTCTGCTTCTACCAAGGCTGTCTTGTTTCTGAGAGACCTTACATTCAAATGAACCAAGTTTATATTCTGTACTGGCCCTGGATTACTTTCAATATCACAACAAAATGTGAATTCAGAAGAAAACATATGTTATCAAAATATACAGATCTAGTATCAAGAAGTATACTAATTAAGTGTGAGCCAAGATGTAGATTTTGAAAATGCGCTTTAAATAACCTAAAAATCAGCCAGTGATCAGATTTAGACCATTAACAGGATGAGGATTTGGTAGGTTCTGTCGATCTTCGAGCTGCTGAATAGGTTTTTTAACTTGATATATAGGTTATAGTTGAGCATGGCTGTATAATAAATATGGCACAAGCACAACACAACAAATACACACACACACACACACACAGTTTTCATCAAAACACATGGTTAACAAAGCAGGAAACGGATGTGACTCATCACGATCTAAGCGCCTGGGACGCTAGAAGATACAAGGACTTGAATATTTAGATATAAATAGTGAGCATGCACCTGGTAAACATTGAGTATTTCACACCGATTTCTTGAAAAAAAAAATGAAAAAAAGGATACAGCCAATAGATCTAAAAAAAGCTGTAGATTATTGTATTTTTTGAAATATTTGATAAAATAATGCAAGTCAAACAGGTCCATGTGAATCAGGTTGGCTTTATTTATCTATACTTGTCGACTAAGACAGACATGCGACATTTGGTACTTTAAACACAGTAATAAAATTCGCAAGAAGATTTACAGGGAGATATGGAAAGTATTTATAATTGAAACCCAATGAATCTTGCGGGTGAGAGACGATCGTGACTGTACACGTAGTGATAAATGGATATATACAAACTGAATTGAGGATTATATTATTCACAAGTGACGAATAAGATTTTACGATAAATACATAGGTAAGTTTCGGAATAACCACACAGCATTAACTTTACATGAATAATTTGAACCAAGAGTTACATTAAATGTATGTTGCGGGGGCAGCTTTATGCATGTAGGTCACACATGGATTGTGAACATTGATTCAAATATATTCAAAACGTTCTGAATAACAAAAAGAACCAGTATAATAATGATTGCCCAGTAACATGCTGAAATGAAGGGCTACACAGTTTGTTCAAATGAATGACATTGACTTATATTCAAGGTAACGGGGAAATAATCCTAAAAAAATCAAATAACTTCTTTTGAATACTACATTCAAGGTCACAGGTGTCAATTTTCTTAAACATCTTTTAACAACTCTTTCTGAATAACCAAAAGTACCAGGATAATGATATTTGGCCAGAAACGTTCTGGGCTGAAAGGCCACCAAATTTGTTTAAATGAATGACATTTGCCCATATTCAAGGTCACAGGGGTCAGTTGTCTGAAAAACACTATAAAGCCTCTTCTTCTGAATAACCAAAAGGTCTTGGGTGATGATATTTGGCCAAAAGCATGCTTGGATAAAGGGCTTCCAATCTTGAATAAATGAACGACCTTCGCCCAAATTTAAGATCACCGGGGTCAAATATATCCAAAACGTTGAAACAGCTTCTTCTTAAGAACCACGATAATGACATTTGGATAGTAGCATGCGGGGATGATGGGCTTCCAAGTTTGTTTATATGATTGACCTTGACTTATATTCTATGTCACAGGGGCCAATTGTCTTAAAAACGTTTAAACAACTTCTTCTGAATAATCAAAAGAATCAGGATAAGGATAGTTGGCCAGTAGCATGAGGGGATGAAGGGCTACCAAGTTTGGATAAATGAATGACCTTACCCATATTCAATGTCAAAGGGACCAAATATGTTGAAATTTTTAAACGACTTCTTCGGAATAACACAATTGTCAAGGGTGATGATATTTGGCCAGAAGCATGCTTGGATGAAGGGATACAAAGTTTGTTGAAATGAAGGACCTTGATTTATATTTTAGGTCACAGGGGCCCATTCCCTTAAAACCTTTATTCGATTTCTTCTGAATAACCAAAAGTACCACGATAATGATATTTAGGCAGGAGAATGCTGGTAGGAAGGGCTACGAAGATTGATCAAATGAATGACCTTTGCCCATATTCAAGGTCACATGGGTATATTGTCTTAAAAACACTATAAAGCGACTTCTGAAAAACCAAAAGGTCTTGGTTGCTGATATTTGGCCAGAAGCATGCTGGAATAAAGGGCTTGGCTAAATTAATGACCTTCGCACATATTCAAGTTCACCGGGGTCAAATAATTTTAATCTTTAAACAACTTCTTCTGAATAACTAAATGTCTAGGGTGATGATATTCGGAAAGAGGTATGTTGGGATGAAGGAATACCAAGTTTGTTCAAATGAATTACCTTTGCCTAAATTCAAGGTCACAGGGGTCAGATATGTTGAAATCTTTAAACGACTTCTTCTGAAAAACCGAAACGTCCAGAGTGATTGATTGTTCATGTGAATGACATTGACAAACTTTCAAGGGCACATTTGGTCAATTGTGCATACATCTTTAAAAGTCTGGATTGAAGGGCTATACAGTTTGTTCAACTTAATGCCCATGTTGGACTTTCATATGTGTTTAAATCGTTTAACAGCTTCTTTTGAACGACTTTAAGTCAATACACTAATATTTTGCCTGTACCTTTATTTTACTTCACTTTTAAGGATACAATTTGAGATTAATACCAGGTGAGCGATGCAGGCCTATTGGGCCTCTTGTCGTTCTATCGGGTAACATTATTAGTCAGTACAAGGACAAATATAGTTATTATGGTGTTATAACAAAATCAGTCATGCTATGGCTTGATGACGTTACGTTTGGTACGTTTAAGCTTGCCCAGCGGTTTTATTTGGCCGGAATAACACTAGCTATGGTTTGGAGCAGGTTTGCAACCACAAATTCGACGGCCGATTTCAAAGGTCAGGGAGGCCACGCAGTACTTCACGTAGACATATATGTATATCTGCGGATGCTGTCTGCGTTATCGGACAGTTAAGACACCAAGTACTGCTTCCAAACTCCCAATGTACCGTCTGTTTAGTCCACACACTGTAATCCGTCGGTTGGCTGAAATAGGGCTACGTTCTCGTCGATCGTACCGTGTCCCTCGATTGACCCGACGTCAAACTCTAAATCGCTCAGGTTGGACACGACGACATTAACTATTATCCTTACCACAGTTACAAAAGGTTCCATCCACGGATGAGTCCTTGTATCAACTCTATCGCTAGGGGCAAAACGCGAGTGTATATAATGCATTGTGAGCGTTATCAGGACGTCCTACAATTTATGTCATGATCTTTCCGGTTGTTACAATGTCATGGTATTGGGTTTGGAACATCGGGCAATGAACGTGTGATCACCGACGGTAGCATGAACGCTCAACGCTGCAGAGAGCAGATATTGGTTCCATTTATGGTGAAAAATAGCGGCACGTTTCAGCAAGATAACACAAAACCTCTTGTCGCACTCGTCAACAAGGGCTTTCTTTGTCAACCGAACACCAATGGTTTGAATGGGCATCGCTTTCCCTAGATCTCATTCCCATGGTATCAGTTGCACCGAAGAGTGAGAAATCGACGTCGGCAGCCTCAAACTTTGGACTAGTTGCTTGCGGAGATCCCAATTGGGTTTGTGAACCGACTCATCGCTTTCATACGATGTCGTTATCGTTCTCAGTCCGTTGATCAACGCCAGGGGTTCTATCTTTTTTGCGATATCAATTCTGTAAAGATTTTTACGTATGCTAGGTATACGCTAAAGACGTCAATTCATGGAGACATTTGAATGAAACCGAAGTCAATGCCTTGATACAACAATATTTATGTAGAATTTACAGCAATTTCAATACATTAACGAAATCCTTTTAGTATTAAAATGTTACGTTTCTGTTGGGGCGAGCATATGCCTTTTGCGGGGTTTCTGGTTAAGTGGGATTTCAGTTTCACTTTTAATGGATAACCCAAATTCTGACCTACTTTCTTGAAATGTGGATTTACGAATTCGAAATACGACCGAATTACTCAAATATTTGACTAAGTTATTCAAAGAGTTGACCCGTAAATAATGTGTAATGTCTTTGCTATGATAAATAAATGTGTCATTGTTGTGTGTGACAGTAAATACAAATCTAATACTTTTGTGTGACTGTACTTACATGTGTCACATCAATGTTTGATAGGAGATACACATTTTACTCCTGTGATTGAAAAGAAAACAATATTGAACTCCAGTGTTTGGTAGTTAATAAAAAAAAATCCAGTGTTTGATGGCAAATGCATTTTTTACTCCAGTGTTTGGTAATAAATGCTTATTTTACTGCAGTGTTTGGTAGTAAATACTTATTTTACTGCAGTGTTTGATAGTAAATACTTTTTTCTTGCTCATTTCCTTCTTCTTCTGACGACTCACTTAGGGTTTGACATAAGTCCACATACACTAAATAACTACAAACATCAAGTTTGGCATATGTTATAATTGCCTCCTGCTGTTTCCTCCGTTCATCAAAATCTATAAATATATAACTCCAAACAACGAAATGCAGTAAATGGCTCACCTACGGGTGGTCGTTGAATTTATTATTGATCGTCCATATTACTTTGGCATATTTTACTCAAGTGTTAAATAAAAAATACTTATTTTTCTCAAGTGTTTAATAGAAAATACTTATTTTACACAAGTGTTTAATAGAAAATACTTATTTTACACAAGTGTTTTATAGTAAATACTCATTTTCCCCCTGTGTTTAGTAGTGAATACTTATTTTACTCCAGTGTTTGGTAACAATTACTTATTTTACCCAAGTTTTTAGTAGTTTATACTTAGTTTACTCCAGTGTTTGGTAATCTATTATCATTTTACTCCAGTGTTTGGTAATAAATACTTGTTTTACTCCAGTGTTTGGTAATAAATACTTGGTTTACTCCAGTGTTCGGTAGTAAATACTTATTTTACACCAGTGTTTGATAATGAATTCTTGTTTTACTCCGCTTTTTAATAGTAAATACTTATTTTACTGCAGTGTTTGGTAATAAATACTTGTTTTACTCCAGTGTTCGGTAGTAAATTCTTATTTTACACCAGTGTTTGATAATGAATTCTTCTTTTACTCCACTTTTTAATAGAAAATACTTATTTTACAAAAGGGGTTTATAGTTTATACACATTTTCCTCCTGTATTTAGTAGTGAATACTTATTTTAATCCAGTGTTTGGTAACAATTACTTATTTTACCCAAGTTTTTAGTATTTTATACTTAGTTTACTCCAGTGTTTGGTAATCTATTATCATTTTACTCCAGTGTTTGGTAAAAAATACTTGTTTTACTCCAGTGTTTGGTAAGAAATACTTATTTTACTCCAGTGTTCGGTAGTAAATACTTATTTTACACCAGTGTTTGATAATGAATTCTTCTTTTACTCCACTTTTTAATAGAAAATACTTATTTTACACAAGTGTGTAATAGAAAATACTTATTTTACACAAGTGTTTTATAGTTAATACTCATTTTCCTCCTGTGTTTAGTAGTGAATACTTATTTTAATCCAGTGTTTGGTAACAATTACTTATTTTACCCAAGTTTTTAGTAGTTTATACTTAGTTTACTCCAGTGTTTGGTAATCAATTCTCATTTTACTCCAGTGTTCGGTAGTAAATACTTATTTTACACCAGTGTTTGGTAATGAATTCTTATTTTACTCCACTTTTTAATAGTAAATACTTATTTTACTGCAGTGTTTGGTAATAAATACTTATTTTACCCCAGTTTTTAATAGTTAATACTTATTTTACTCCATTGTTTGGTAATAAGAACTTATTTTACTCCAGTGTTTAGTAATCAATTCTTATTTTACTCCAGTGTTTGGTAATAAATACTTGTTTTACTCCAGTGTTTGGCAAGAAATACTTGTTTTACTCCAGTGTTCGGTAGTAAATACTTATTTTACACCAGTGTTCGGTAGTAAATGATTATCTTACTCCAGTGTTTGGTAGTAAATACTTATTTTACTCCAGTGTTTGGTAATGAATTCTTATTTTACTACAATGTTTGATAGTAAATACTCATTTTCCCCCTGTGTTTGTTATTTAATACTCGTTTTACGCAAATGTTTGATAGTAATTCTTATGTATTCAAGTCTTTTGTAGCTAATACTTATTTTACTCAAGAGTTAAATAGGAAATATGAATTATATCCCAGTGTTTGGTATACATATTAAACTCAAGGTTTTGATAGGAAAAGACTTGTTTTTCTTCAGTGTTTGGTGATAAAAACGTATTTACCCGAATGTCTGATAGTAAATTCTTATTTACTCCAGTGTTTGGTAGAAAACACTTGTTTTACTCCAGTGTTTGTTAGGAAAATATTTATTTTACACCAGGGTTTGGTATGAAATAATTAGTTTAAATCAATGTTCGGTAGGAAATACTTACAGTATGTAACATCAATATTTACATACATACGCAATTCCTTTGTGTTAAAAAACATTGAAATCTCGACTAAATGAGTCGAAATTTCAAAGAAGTCAAATTGTCTACATGTTTCCTCAAAATTTTGATTTAGTCGAAATTATGAGAAAGAAAACTCGAAATTTCGAGAAAGAACATAAAGTTTGCTAATATTTTGAGTTAGTCAAAATTTTCTAAAAGGTATAGGTAAGACAAAACTTCTGGTAAGTAAATCGAAATTTCGAAAAAGAAATCGATAATTATTTTTAAGTTGCTCTTATACCTTTAATCCATATGTTAGTAAATAAAAAAAAAATCTTAATGGTTTTAAATGTCATTCACTCAGCTTATTCAACACTTTCATTTCTTTTGTTTTTAACTACATTGTAATGTAAGAATGTAATGCAAATCAATAAAAATGGAAGTAAAGTTATGAAGGATGACAATTTGTTTTCAATTTTTGAAAAATGTAACCAGTTTTTTTTTTTATAAAACGCTAAGTTTGTTTTGAACACAAACAGGACTTGAAAATTTCTTTTGTGCGCTTTCAAAAATGGATGTTTCCTTTGTCAATCAAAGAGTTAAATGGCCGGTGTACCAAATCTAAACCACTTAAAACAACTCACTAAACCACAGTGGGCCAAATCAGTAAAGTTTGCTGTCAAAATCCATAGAGACATTTCGCCAAATTCTGTATACCGCAGGCAGTCAGGGGGACGGGTGAAATGTTTACCAATTCCGCTCCTTACTGGATGTTAAAAAAGGGTCATAAAGATTATTAATCGATTTATATATACATACACATGAAAATTGCTGCTGAGGAATTAAATATAAAAAGTCATAATAATAATATCGAGAACAGACGGATGTGTTCTTATCTACGCTATCATTACCACTGAAGTGCTCGATATGTTAAAATAAACACCGGTGATGTATCACTGATCATTATTCCGATTATTTTGTCTTTTTTTCAGATAATGGATTGGCAATACGATATCTGTACGATACACCTACATCACATTTTATGAGCAATGGCCAGAACGAATCGTGAGTGATGGAGTTCCATAAACGTAAACGATCTCTCACTCCTCCACTAAGAGCCCCTGAGACAAAAATCCAAAAAAGAACCCATTCAGAACCAAACTATGAACGCCAATATTCTAGCTACACGCCATCATGGAGAAACAGATCTAGAGAAGACAGACGAGGGTCCTATGACAGGGAAATATGGATGGGAGATTGGGGAAGGGGAAGAGGAAGGGGAAGAGGAAGGGAAAGAGGATTCGGATGGAGAAGAGAAAATCATTCATGGCGAGGAAGGGAGATCAGAAATTACTCCTTTTTTTCTGAACCGTCTGATGCAGCCATAACGTGTGGAATTGATGCTATGAAGTTGACATCGAAGCTTCAGAGAAACGTTAATAAAAATAAAACAGAAACGATCAATTTTCTTCACGAAATATGCCAATCGCCGAATAGACATTGCGTAAGAAGTGTCTTCAAAACTTTGTGGAAAGACAAGTTTTTCGGGCGGGAAGATGTTTTAATACTGCTAGAACAAATTTTGTTAGATCAAACAACGGATGAACTTGACACCACTGTCTTGCTGACAGGAGACATTGTTAAGTCATATTGTTCCTTCCTAAGCAGTATTGGACACGTTGATGAGGTTATGAAAGACTTTTTGAACCGATTCGAAGCACTTGTAGTTAATTCTAATAGTTCGCATCCACGCTCTCTGGCTGATTTTGGAAAACTAAGATCTCCGGCAGACCACGACCTCGGTCTGGTTCTTAAACCTGGCATATCAGCGTTATACAATAACCCAAAATTTGAAGAACGCCAAATTACAGATTCTTTTGAGAACTCACGCAGTCTTCTTGAGAGGGTATACTATCTGTACAAAGAAGACATCACTCGTCCACTGGTCCGTGGTTTACGCAAACTAAGACATTATTTGAAAAACAGCACGGATCTTGAGAAATTTCGTGATGATGACATACGTGTCTTTCGTGATTTGCAAATCATCTCAAGTATTGCTAGTCAATCCAATGGTCTGATATGGGAGATGCAGCTAGATACAACTCAGCCATTAGTCAAAACCATAATGAATAGACACAGAAGGCTATTACAGAGAGGAACTTTGATTTGTATATCAAATGATGTCTTCAAAAGAGACATCGTGTATGGAACTATTGTAGAAAGTGACAAAAAAGAGGATATGACAAGGAATGGCATCGTCCGAGTCGAGTTTCAGCAAAGTTTTACTATAAACCAAGGAAACAGCGGACAATTGTTTACATTGGTAGAAAGCAAAAGTAACTGCGTGGCATACATAGATGCTCTAATAGCTGTTCAGGTACAGTTGGATGCAAATGAGCAGCTTCCGTTTGAACAACAGATTGTATATCACCAGCAAAACTTCAATCCTCCAGGTTATCTCACTTGTGAGCATGATGATAAAAGACGAATTTCTTTTGAATGTCTCCGAATGAAATCTGATATTAGGAAAGAGAGTATTGAAGCAAGAAACTCCAACGACGAGACAGGAATCGTCAAAGACATACTTGAAGGAATGCTTTCAAATATCTGTGCTGAAAGGTCAGATGTACACATATTCGAAACAGAAACATGGGCCACTCCAGATGAATTGGGAATGGATATTTCCCAGTACAGGGCATTCTCTGACGGATTAACACAAGGATTGTCTCTTATTCAAGGTCCACCAGGTACGGGAAAAACAGTCATTGCTTTGAACATATTGGAGATGATGCTGAATAATCAAAATGTCTGGAGCAAAGAGATTATTGGACCAATCATTCTTCTTAGCTATACAAACCACGCTCTTGATCAGTTTCTTGAAGGTATAACACGTATGCCAATAATGAAATCAGCCCGGTGCACAGATATTGTCAGGGTAGGCTCGCGATGCAAAACTGAAAGCTTAGATAAGTATAATCTCGCACATCGTAGAAAAGAGAGGCATACAAAAATTCGAAAGAAAGCACTTTTAGAATTGCACGTGACTGCTGATCACCACAAAGAGCTGTCAGAAGCCACCAGGACTTACCTTACATCGCTCGTTCACGAAGATTTTTTGCGGCAAGTCAACGCAATTCCGGAAAACCTTTTCTGGTCGCTGAAGGAACGAATTATATCGTCATTGCCGTCAGATGGAACTTATCTTTGCAAATGGCTTAGAATTTTCGTGGATGATTTTGTCCTGCAGAAACGAGAGAACGCGGAATGTTTCGATACAAGTGAAGAAATGGAATCAGCTGAAAATACATCTAACGACAGGTTCGGTCTCGGAATTGACCTAGAAGACTTTGAATTTGAGTCGATTCTGTTAAAAGATCTAGACCGTGCCAAAGATTTAATGAAACAACCAACACCTATTTTGACATCTGAAACCGAAGAGGATCTGAATAAGGGAATCAAATACTGGTCTTTCATTTCACCGAAGGCCAAGCTCGCAGTACTACAAGAAGTGAAACGCCGTATCATGCAGACTAAGCCAATGTCAGAAGCAGAAGAATGTAGCATTGCAGATGTTTGGGTCCTATCTGTCGATGATCGATGGAGATTATATAAACTCTGGATCAATAAAATTCTCAGGACATTGAAAGATGACATGATGTCAGTTCAGATGAGTTACAAGAGTGCATATGGTAGATGCGAGGAATGTCGGCATTCCAAAGACATTGAAATTTTCAAAAACGCAAGAGTCGTGGCCATGACCACATCACGAGCTGCTATTGATCATGGAAAACTTCGAAGGATTAACTCAAAGATCATGGTTATTGAGGAAGCAGCAGAGGTACCAGACCATCACATATTGGCGAGTTTGGTCCCATCACTTCAGCATTTAGTGATGATCGGAGATCATCTACAGCTCAGGCCAGGATACAACGATTACAAGACTGCAATGAGATTTGGTTTGAATGTGTCAATTTTTGAGCGTCTGATAAGAACAGGACTTAAATTTCAACAATTGCAGTTCCAGCATAGGATGAGACCTGTAATTGCAGATTTGTTAACTCCGTCTATATACAGTGAATTACAAAACCACGCAAGCGTTATGGAGATTACAGATGTCCGTGGGTTGCAGAATAATATGTTTTTTCTGAACCACAGCGAAAACGAACATGCTGATTCACATCAGGATAAGAAGAGCCACAAAAATCAACATGAAGTTGATTTTATCGCACAGTTATACCGATACCTGCGGCTCCAAGGTTATGACAGTGGAGATATTACGGTGTTAACAACTTACAAGGAACAGGAGAGACTTCTACAGAGAGCCATCCGAACTATCGAGAAAAGTGAGAGGTTTGTATTTAGAAAACCGAAGACCAGCTATTGCGATCTGAATTCAAAACAAACTGGATCTGACAAAACGGGTCCGTATCATATCAGCAAATACAGCTCGATAGACGCATTGCAATTAGAGAATTTTGAAGAGTGCAAGGAAACCTCTCCAGGGGCACGAGTCACCACAGTTGACAATTTTCAAGGAGAAGAAAACAAAATTATTTTGCTATCACTCGTTCGAAGCAATTCAAAGGGACAAATAGGATTTTTGAATGAACCGAACAGAATTTGCGTAGCTTTATCCAGAGCGAAAGCTGGTCTTTACATAATAGGTGATTTTAACTTACTTCGAAAGAAGAATGATCTGTGGAGGCAAATCCTTCATAAAGCAGAAACAAAAGGATGCGTAGGATCTTCACTTACTCTTTACTGCAAGAATCATCCTCAGACTAAAACAAACGTTTCAAAGGCAGTCGATTTTCAAAAAGTACACGATGGCGGCTGCAGTCAGAAATGTTCTGTTTCACTCGTCTGCGGTCATGACTGTCCACGAAGATGCCATACAGATGATCCAAATCACGAACTTATAACATGCAAGTCGATATGCGAAAAACCGTGTTCTTTGGGGCACAAATGCCAGTATTTGTGTTACAAATGTCACGAGGAATGCTTGCCCTGTAAGGTCAAAGTGTTAAAGACTCTACCAAATTGTGGACACAATGTGCCTGTACCATGTTTTGAAAAACTAGATGAATGCATATGTACCGAACCATGTAGGAGCATCTTAGAATGTGGACATCAATGTCAGAGAAAATGTGGAACGACATGTAACAATTCCGAAAACTGTGATGAACTCGTGAAAGTTACCGCGGACTGCGGGCATGATATTCAGACAGCATGCCACAGTAAAAAGGATCCGATCTGTTCGGTCAAGTGCAGGACGAAACTGACCTGTGGTCATTTGTGTAAGGGAACGTGCCGATCATGTTTCTCTGGTCACTTACATCAGCAATGTCGGGAAAAAATACAGTTCAAGCTAAAGTGCGGACACACAATCGCAATTGATTGTATTCTAGAATATTGGGAGCAAACATACGGCGGACACCTCGAAAAATGTCCAAGGGATTGTAAGTGGCAATGTAAACATTTGGCTTGTAAGAAGAGATGTGGAGAATCGTGCACGAGATGGCCATGTAATGTGCGATGTACACAACGGCTTAGATGTAGCCATCTGTGTGCTCTGTTGTTGTGTGATCACAATGGTGCTCACTGGTGTGTAGAATGTTCGAGGGATTTGATAAATGGAGGATTGCCGAGAACACAGCTCAACGTAAGAAATCCACATTACATCAGACTCCAGCGTTGTATGTGCATTTTTCAAACCGAGGTGCTAGACGCGTACTTGATGCATCAAGAAGAGACGTCACCGCGTTGCCCGAAGTGTCGCAAGGATATCATTGATATGCGCTACCACAACCTCTTAAAAAGAACAAGAAGATTGACGGTCTCTGGCAAAAAATGTCGTAACAAGGATTATATTAAATTGCGAAACAGTCTTCAAGAAGTTCTTGGTATCCTTGAAAACATTGCAGAACGTTTCATTCCTGATGTATCCTTAGATCTGAAATATAAAACAGTTTTTTATCGAATATCTTACCGGCTGGAAAGAAGTCGCAATGCGTTCTCAGTGCAGGAACTCCGAGACCTCTCATTGATTGTTCCAAAAATGGTAATATCACTAAAAATGTGTAAAGAAAGAAGCAAATCAAACCCAGAAAGCATGTCCGAGGAGCTAAGCTCTCATTTAGAAGTATGTGAGAACAAATGTAGCAGCATATTTGCCAATTTTATGGAAGACATTAAAATTCCACAGTCTGGAACAAACGACGAATTAAACAAATTTGCAAACACGACTTCGAAAGGGTCGACTCTGATGATGATCTTGCCTTCTATCCAGCAACTCTCAGCGTGATGGTGAAAGCAAGCAAAATGTAAGTTTATTTAACATGTGCATTTGAACGTATTCCTAACGTTGCATTATAAAGAAAAGGTTCAGAATTTATACAGGTACATGTAGCTTAAAAATACAAGCTTGCTTGCGATATTTGCTTATCTGTATCATGAAATAGAGGCCTTTATTTGAGGGATAACTTGAATAATTTTGTATACAAATTAGCCATTTTAGATGTACATGTAGTAATGTTCTCAAAAAATACGATTAAAAAATAATCTAAAAATATTTATTCCTAAAAACTAAGCAATGTTTAGCAAACCATTGTTAAATTGGTAATATCAAAATATTTTATTCTTTTTCTTATTCGACATTCTAATGCAAATCGATATATTTGGAGAATAACGTTAATTATGTAATATAGCACACAAAATGTTCCTCAATTCTACATGAAATACAAGATACAGTAAACGTACATATTTTAGCGCACTCAAATTTTAGTGCATAAAGAAATATATACAAGAACTTTAATAGACGAATTCATAAGTGAACGCAATTTCTAAAGCGTAAAAGTGTTAAAAACACTACGGCTAAAATATTTACGTTTAGAGGGTATTATTAAAGATTATAAAATATGAACTTTTTTTATTTTACATCAATTATGAAACAAGTTATTTCAACTTATATTAATCACTCTTGTTGGACCGGATGTTAGCGCGCGGGGGTGTCTTGCTGTTGGAGGAAACACGAGTACCCGGAGTACCCGGAGTTCCCGGAGAAACCCAAGTGCTCGGGCAGGTGACTCCATACCTTTTCACGTCCGATCGGGGAATAGAATCCCGGCCGCCTTGGTGCGCTATCCACTGCAACACCCAAACACCCAATGTAGATTTATGATATGACATATATACGTCGTGTACATACTGATACGTATATGTAATTAAATAGTATCTTTGTTTGGATTCTTGTAGGAGTGAACGTCCAACGAAAAAACCCAGACGAAGAACATGATTGTTGATGAGTGACATTGCACCTTGTTGACAAAGTGTGGTTTCAGTAGGTACATTGTAACTGGCAGTTTAGAGACAACGAATACATATACAATGTTATACGAATGTGTTTGTAGCATATTTTGACTTGCTAAAGTACTGTGTATGCTTAACCTGTCGGATTACTCTTCCCCTGTGACACAAAAGAGAGAAAAACTATTTGGGATATACTGTAAGAATGGAAACTGATCGCGCTAATTTACTCTACTCGAAAATCGCGAATATTTCAACATCGTGATAATTTCTACCATTTCAAAACGTCGGGTATTATGAGCAAATATGACAGCTCTTTACAATGACGAAAGGAGTGGACGGCTAATTCTGAAGTGTTTTTGATAACCAAGTACTTAAGTATTTCTTATGGAAGAGAAACCAGCTAATGTAATGTATTATACCGCAGGAGAAACATGTATGATAACCACAAAATAACAAATGACGAACTATCTAAGTATTTGATAAGTCACCTACAGCCAGGGATGATAATTATATATGTCTTACAGTAGAGTGTTTATATGTTTTATTCTATCAAGAATTCGCGACAACCTGTATGCGTCCGGAGTACAACTAATTGATGTGATCAAATATCCTGTAATCCGTCCGGGTATGATACATTTTGCCAAGGATTAATGATGTACGATCGCAGATGTTTTTCATTGTATCTTCTGGATTATACTGACGGTGTTTGATAGTTTGTGTACCGTATTCCATGAAAGTATCGTTGGGACGAACTGCTTTATCACTACTCGAGATAACCAAGTAAACTTTGAACAAACAAGGACATGCGAACGTGTATATCTATATTGTGATACCAAGGACAGATTACAATGGCAATATATCAGTGTTTTCATTTTCTATTGCATCACAACGGGAATACTAAGTGTGGACCGTCTTTGAGTGTGAAACAATTACCTGGCCATGGGAACCGTTAATGGATAATACATATAAGTGTTATGATAACTCTGTAACCTGTTATATCTTTTGCCGAGAACATCAAGCACAGAAAATATTGCGTGGTAACTTTAATGGCCTTTGTTTCTCACGGGAAATCTGAAGTATGATTAAATGTGAACTGGAAGAATGAAGTGTTTTCCCACATGGCATTCAATAACCTTTTAAATTACGTACATGGAATACATTGATTTTACCCGCTACCAAATAATATCTTTAATATGTTTTTTCGATCTTTGCTTTCCTGAAATCAAATGATTTATAATAAGCGGGTAAAAAGATAAGTGAGAAACATTGTAATATTCAAAAACATTCCTATTTTGTTTTACTTTATCTAAATTCCATGACAGGATGTCTTATTTCAGTTTCCAGATGAGTAAAGTCATTTTAACATGTACGCACGACAACGAAGCTAATTAACTTCCATCGTTGCCATCAGTATTAGAATATTTTTGCATTTTTGGAATTGTATCGGCAAGTATAAATATGTGTAAGTAAGTTTTTCATAGAAAGAAATGTATTTGTTGGACTTTTAGCGCATTGTAATTATTTTGCACAATCATTATGATATATACATGTACTGCAATTGTTATTATTGTATATGTGTTAACATTGCTTATTGTTTTTGCACTGAACTTTGTTGAAATCTTGACGTCTTTATTTTGCTAAACTTTTTTTAACCATGACATGACTTTAAAAAAAACTAGTTGTCCGAAGAGCCTTATGCTTGACCACAGTTCACTTGTAAATATGTTTGCTCTTATTTTTTAATACTATACAATATCCGATCGCATGGAAACTTCTAACTTATTTTTTTCATTGTGTTTAGATAAAAGTAGGCCATGATTGTTAATAATATGATGTGTCATGTATCTATGATTTTTTTTTCTTTTTTTCTAATGATTGGGGTTTTGTTGAAAAATTTCAGATACATGTAAGATGAATGATATGTTAATCTGATTTGTGTTAGCGGTCTCCGCATTCACATAAAGCACAAACTTCTGTTTTATAGCATTTTATGCTTCAACAAAGTAGTTCATAGGTCGTTATTTTTTTCGTTAATGCTTTTTTCAAATATATTTTTTTCTGATTATTTTGATGCCATAGCTGATAAATGTCGACGGGGCGATTTGCATGATATCAGAGTATAAAAAATTAAATAAGATTTCGCGAAAATACTCAAAATGAAAGAAATAATTTAAATGACAGCGTCAATTGTACATGTAAGTATGCTCTCGCTCTTTTACCTTTATCATACTATTTTGATACTTTTATAAAGTGTTTTATGACGGTTGTCAAGCAAGTTCAGTAATTGAATAATAACATTATATTTTTAACAAGTTGATGATTTGCAAAACAAATATTTGTTACATTATTTTTGTGTTCGTCTGAAGCGTGGTATTATTAGTCTTGTTCGAGTTAGTTGTATTTGATGAATTAAATACCAACCACATTCTCTATCTTTCATTAGCATTTTTATTTTACAACACTTGATGGTGCAATCTCATCTACCACTTCTACATTAAACAACATTGTTTTATTGGATGTTGAAAGATCCATTGACATATGTTATTTTCTGTAAATTTTCCCTTTTTAATATTATTAAACTGTATGTATGCAGTTTATTTTCAGTACACATCAACTAATAGAAAACATTTCAACATTTACGATCTTACTTCCGCAATTTCTTGATTTCTTGACATTGTAGAGATCACAGTCTTAAACTAACGTTTCAATTTTCCTTTTCAATAAATTAAAAACAATTTTGTTTCTACAGAGTTGTTAAAAACCGAATTTGACACAAAGTATCTCTACTTAATGAGTATTAAGGATACCGCAAATTTGATTGGTTTGATCTTATGAAACCAGTTTAAATCAATGGCTAGTCAAATCAACGATGTGCCAACAATAGTCTATGATATATCGATGTAACTGTTAATGTTTGGTCATTTTTACAGATTTGTTTAATATATTTTTCCATATATATTCCATATGATGCTTGAAACGAACGCAATCTCATTCTATAATGTGAACAACATAGTTACCCCAAACAACATTTTTGATGTTCATAACATAATACTCACATTTCACAATTTAGTTGTAACCATTACAATCGTTTCCGTAAACTAAAGCTATCGTTTATAACGTGTCCGAAGATTGCATATTTTTTCTGCCAACAGGACAAAGCTATATGACGTCATCGACTGTAGATGTGAACTGAGTGTACTATTGCCTAATCTGATTAGATAGATTTAAAACATGAAATATGCTGTAAACATCAGGGGAAATGTTCTATTTTCGTTAAGTGATGTGATGTTACTCTAGCTGATCACATGCTATTGGATAGATGCCTTCTGGCCTTAACAAAATTGAAAAGTGTAAATTCAACATGTTTTATTTTTTTCAATTAGGATCCTTTTATAAAACGGTCTAAATTTAAAACATAAAGGAGCATTGCTCATGATCATTTGAATGGCGAGATACATGTACATGTATCCTTTTAGACTACTGATTTTAAAATTTCACAACATTCACGTACGGCAACTTCGATTAATTGCAGGATAACGGATATTGTGTACTGTGTAATTGATCGTACACATCATTGAAACTCAAACCTAGAAAAATATTACCAAAAATGTTAAGTGGTTTACTTACAGCGTTTCGGGATGATGATTTAACCTCTTTACGCAATAAGACTGCTTTACAATTTCGAACTGTTTGTAAATAATTTTGAATGCATTATTCCGCGTTATCACATCTTTGATTGTTTCTCGATTTTTGTGACTGATAAACATCTTGGGGACATATTGTTTTTGCTACATTTCTCATTATTTTTATTATATTTTGGTATTTTTATTATTCTTATTTCTTCCAATTTCTTCCACAGACTAGGTTTCCGACATGTTTCTCGAAAACCTTAGGGCGGAATTCAACGAAACTTTAAATGAGTGTTCGTGTATGACAGGCGGTGACAAGAGTATTTTCGTTTCTCGATCGGTCATCCGACTGGTCAGCCGGACGGCGGCCTCTGATTGGTCGAAATTTAGACATTGTCCGATTTTGATGACATTTAGTATATAGATGTAATATGGCACTACCAAAACAACTGCGGTGTTTGTTTTGTGATTAAGCAAAATGGCCGCCATTTCCTGACCTCTGATTGGTCGAAATTGAAATATTGTCGCATTTCGATCAAATTTGGTACATGTATGTAGGTGAATCATGGGACAATGATCATTTCCGTAAGTAAGGTTTCACATTTCAACAATATGACCGCCGTTTGTTTTCCTCTGATTGGTCAACATTTAAATACTGTCCGATTTAGATCAAATTTGGTGCATATGTGTAGTATGGCACTACGAATACAACTGCTATGTTTGTTTTATGATTAAACAGAATGGCCGCCATTTCCTGACCTCTGATTGGTTGAAATTTCAGTATTGTCCGATTTCGATTAAATTTGGTATGTAAATGAATCAAGGGACAATGATCACTTGGGCCCCGTTTCCTGTCCTCTGATTTGACGATATTTAGAAATTGTTCTATTTTGATCACTCGATCGGCCCCCATTTCCTGCCCTGATTGGTCGAAATTGAAATATTGTCCAATTTTGATCAAATTTAATATGTAAGTGTATCATAGGACAATGATCACTTCCGTAACTTAGATTTCACGTTTCAACAAAATGGCCGCCTTTTTATCCTCTGATTGGTCAAAATTTAAATACTGTTCGATTTGGATGAAATTTGGTATAAAGGTATAATATGGCACTACAAAAAACAACTGCAGTGTGCGTTTTATAATGCAACAAAATGGGCGCCATTTCCCGGCCTTTGATTGGTCGACATTAATGTATTTTTGTTTTTATGAAAATTGGTACAATGTATATAGGTGTATTAGGTGACTGCGAATTTTATCGCATAGGTTTCTATGCCATAGCAACTACACTGAGGCGTTTGATTGGTCGCAGTTGAGAAATTATTTGATTTCACTAAAATTAAGTACGTATATTGTAGTTGTATTAAGGCTTTGCGAACCTTTTCTGATGCATTTTTGCGACTATGTGGGCAGTTTGGGGGACATCTGTAATGGTCCCCCATTACAATTAATACTTGTTCTTATTGCTTTTGTATAAGATATTGCATTTTAATGTAAATGATGTGTTAAATCTACAATATGGCAATGTACATTTATATCTATAAGACGTATTGAGCTGCACTTTTGTAAGAATGGTTATCCCAGTAGTTTAATTACTGTTTCGCTACTGTTTTGCATGTGTTTCGAATGAAATGTAACTTTCGAAAGAGTCCATGTCAGTTCCCGAGCAAAATTAACTTCAGAAAAACTGAAGTTAATTGATGGTCCCGGAAATATTTAAAACTGGAATACCCATTCATGTGTGTTTTCGTTGTAAGTTCATTTGTCATTATATTGCAATTTGGATTTATAGAACAGGAAATAAGAGATAAGGAAGTGATGTACCCTGCAACTGCAATGATGCATACACATATTTAACCTTATCTACATGTATCTGAATGCAATATTCAAGCAATTGAAGATTATACAAATGAACTACCTATGTATTATTTTTCTAAATTGTCTTTGGATGCATTTTCCTACAATAAATCACTATATTGATTTGAATTACATTTTTTTCTTTATTTATAGTGAAAATTATCTTCTAAATATGTTACAAATGAATTGCCTTTGTTCTATTTTATAACCATATTGGACGTGCCAGGTATTGGTACAAATTGATAAAGAAATCCAGGGATATGACCTAGCTATATGTTATCTGGTTTCATCAGTTAATGACGTACATGTAGCTTGATTTCATGCGTCGATAACTCTGAGGACCCACATTCAAACGAGTAAGTCAACGAAAAAACAGTATATAGATATATAAAGAGATAATTGCATACGAAAACTATAAATTCGACAAAGGCAAACAGTCCCGCAGCTCATTTGTTTACATTGCCGGGTATTTTTTTGGAAAAGTGTTGGTCTGCTGAAAAAATTAATACATGCAACTCCATAGTCTATCATTAAAATCCCAAGATGTCCTTGTACACTTAATATGGTTACTACAGGGGAAATAGTACAGAAGATACGCAACGAAAAAGACTTATGACCTTATTCTCGCACTCTGCACTCCGTCATCCCAAGAGGAAGATGTACACTAAAGCTGGTTACTCCAGGTGAAGATATGACCCGGACATTTTTTTTTCAAAAAAAAAAGGGCAAGTCATAGATCAAAGTGATATAATTCTTCCACTTTGCACTCTGTCATCCCAAGATGTCATTGTACACCAAATATAGTTACTCTGGGTGAAATAATACAGAAGACATGCCCCGTTTTTGTTTATAAATTAAGGTCAAAGGTCAAATGATAGATCACAGTGACCTAACTCTTGCTCGCACTCTGCACTCCGTCATTCAAAGATGTCCTTATGCACTAAATCTGGTTACGAAAGAAGGAAGGACGGGCGGACGGGGAACCGGTGGGGGACTATTCATCGTTATTTATCAATACAAGGACGTCAAAACGTTACCACATTAACAGCTTGCTAAGGGTCATAATAAGGATATAAAATGTTACCTGTGTTATAGGGAAACAAATGTATCGAAGTAAATATTTGACAATATCATATTGGTTACATTTGTATTTGAATCAATACCGTCTACGTTAAAAAGAGTATTTATCACAATATCGGCCGGTACATATATATACCTTTCATTGATGCCGTTCTTATTAGGAGAGGCCTATGCAATGTGTATTATAATTGAAGGTCACCACTCATGTTAAATTGTAAGGCAGAAACGGATGACCATATTTATTGACAATATCTTCAGTTTCATAAATTCTCAAATTAATGGGAAACTATTCAAAATCCAATTTTTATCACACACAGAGAATGTGGGCGAATATTCGCAAATAACAATTTTTTGTAACTATCAGTATGTTTTTATCGTGACAATTTTCACTCCATGACATTGGTCGTCCATACAGCGACACCATGCAATGACGTCATGTCTTAATTTTATTTGGACGTGTATCAGTGGAGTTCCTACACAGACCGTTGCTGACATAGAACAGCAGCGACCTTCCGGCCACCCTGCTAGTGGGCACCCTACCTCGGCTACTACATAATCATATATAAGAAGTGTGCTTGCTTAATAAAACGTTTATATCTTTGTTTCTTTACTTTCATATTTGACATGGCTATAACATAGGTACAGAAACACATCACCGCAACTGTCATTGCCTTGCGTAGTAATATAAATCATCGTGCGATCCCTCGGAGACAGTATAGTACCCTCTCCCGTGTTTTGGTGGAACGGGACGTCTATCGGGCTCTGACGAAGCGTGTCCTCGACAGTGCTCCCGTCAGCTATCTGCCAGTAGAATACCTGACGATGGGTCAGTATTAAGACTTCGCGACCGTCGGGGGATATGTCCCCATCCGTCGGGTAACTATGCCCTGTGGAGAGTTGGAGTCTTGTTAGGTAAGAGAGAACAACAGGTATCGAGGAGGTATTCCAAACAGAACTGGCAATCATACCGACTTTACCTTGACCGTCAGATACCTGTCAATAAAATATTTCTTCCTGGTTTCATATTGTAGTGAGAATCTTATTTTCGATTTTATTACCGATAATGTCCGTTCAACAAAGACGACTGTTACGCACGATTTCTCACCCCGACACGATTTCTCACCCAGGCGAGAAACCGTTCTTAAAATTGCTTCGTTCATAACACGATTTCTAACTCTTGCATGATTATTCACCCGGGTGAGAAATCGTGTTACATGTATAGTGATAAGCTTGCATGGTTGTAAAGAGGGAACTGCAGTTATATATAATACATATATACACTAATAATATTCGATGTTAGTTTCCGAACAGATATAAAACATGGCCCATCATTGGGGCCATAATAATTTCTGTGCTGATTTATTGACTGCAATGAATGTAGTTTAACTGACTATTTTAATGGTGTTTTTGAAAACGGGGAAAAAATACTTTTTCCGCAAAACGGCTGCTGCAGACTGGCTTCTGATTGGTCGAAATTTATGCATTGTCCAATATCCAAATGCGAGTTAACTATCATGCTTATTAATATACATGTATGTTTGTGGTGTAAATACGTTTTAGATAGAACATTTTATCAACATGTAATGTGTTTGTTTGTTGCCTATTATTTGATTATCAAATTGACCGATTAACCGGTTACGCGATCGGTAGATTGTTCGAGTAACCGGTTACAAAAATGTGACCGGTTTGACAACCCTAGTAATATGGCATTGCGATCATTTTCTGATAAATCACTTGCGACTACAGGGTTAGTTTCGGTACCTTATGTAACTGTCCCTGTAACGAGTAGATATTGTTATACTTTATAATATAAAAAAAAATGAATGTACCCTTCCAGAGCTATGATTTTACATCTGCTTTAGTAAGTTCATGTTGTGTAAAAAGTACATGTCCTTTGTTCCTTTTGCCAAAGAAAGTTTCCTTTGTTAGATATGACCTACATATTGTTTTATATACGTATATCTCGCGAAAATTGTCTTTTGAAAACGTCTCTATGTTTAGAATATATTCAGTGGAATTCGAACAAAATCAATTCTTCTGATTCAAAAGTAAATGAATAATAACTATAAAGATAAATACATGTACTGCTATCGAAACAGGTGGTAGCATATGTGTTAATTCTCTCACAAGCTAGGTGAACCGGATTGCGTTTGAATGTGTTTAAGAAGGTACGCGCACGTGCATTGTATGAATCAGGCAACAGTATTTTTTTTCATCGTCCAATTGGATCTGTGAAGATGGTTTTTAGACTTCTGTTACACATTTCAAAAGTAAATGAATAAATAAATTGATAGACAAATCAATCAATAGCTATTAGGCATGTTGTACATTGAATTATTAGTAATTTGACAGCATGCCAGCTAATCTATCTACGACATGTACACTTAGGAAAGTTTTTAAGACACCACGGATGAAATCCATTCCCAATTGAGATAAAGAGTTTGGGGTGGGAAATCGTGCCGGGTGAAAAAACGTGTCACCTATGCCAATATGTTTTGCACATTTCTCAAACGGTTGAGAAATCGTGTAGGGGTGAGAAATCGTGTTGCGAACACAGCAATATTAGCAGGATTTCTCACCCGGGTGATAAATCATGTCGGGATGAGATATCGTGCCGTAACTCTAGCCACTTAATAGTATTCTTACCTCCCTCAACATTAATGATCTTGATTGTTTACCAGTCATTTGTTTTTACGACCTGGGAGAAGTAAATCAATGCTAAGGAAAACTTAATGATCCTCATCCATCATAATATAGTTACTATCGTACGGCATGGCCACTACATGTGTATAACCCTGCGAAATACGGTTGGAAATCATACATTATACGAATCTGCGACTCAATAGCGACGTTATCGTAAATATACAGCATGGATGGCTCCGGAATTTTGTATATGATATTCTTAGCACCATCTCCACGGTGATTTCCAATATCACCTACAAATGGAGAAAGCATACATGTATATTTTAATTAACATTTTTATTCTAGTTATCTTGTGGCGCATTAGTAGGTGTATTCGCCTTCGCGATGACACAGTACACGCGTTTATCAAGTGTGATTCATATCAGTTAGAAGTAAAAACAACATCTAATTTAAAATCTATACCATGGTACAAGTGTATTATTGGTTGTGACACAGATCTTCTTTATAGGGGTTGCCGATGAAGCTGAATACGCTTTATCTTCCGGAACACATGGATTCTTTCGCTCCTAGTTTTTTGTGAATGGTCGCGAATCGAACATTACCTTTGTTCGTATTTTGTCCAAGTTTTTTCTAATGTGAGTATGTATTACACCATAGTTGCACCGATATTTTGTAGAAAAAGGGAAACCCTCAAACATTTGAACAAAAATTAGAAATTGTCAACGCGTACAATTAAAAAGACAAAACTGTCAAAAATGATAGGATATAACAAAGTGAGACATGTTGCTGTGTTAATTAGGAATAAACATAATTAGATACAAAGCGAGAATGAAAATGATAGATAAAACCTCAAATCCAGCTGCATAATAAGAGTCTGCTGACGATCTTGATAAACACGAATATCTAAATTTAATATAACAAGAGTGACTCCACTTTTGCTTTTTTTGAAAAATAAATAAGGGTCGAACCTACTTATATATATGCAGTTTCCCCCATCCACGTCGCCGCAAGGTCCACACGCGATGGCCTCCCAGTCGTAGCTATGCGCCCCAGTTACTTGAAATGTTTTCTTTGTAGTTAACTCGAATAAATACGTATCAGAGCATCACACAAGAAGAAGAAAACGCAACTCAAATTAGAGTCTTAACAACTGCATTGACCATAGATAAAGAAAAAACAGTTTATACCAGGGACTGTTGATATAATCAGAGGCGAAGCCGAGTTTTCACAAAACAATATGCACTGCCTTTAGATATATAGTAAGTATGAACGTGTTAGACTCTTTTAATACCCATTTATGTTCAGCATTTCGCAAGAAAAGTCGCAAAGTCGTATAAAAACGGATAAGATACAAACATATGATTTTCTAATCTATGTACGGCTCGTTGGTGAAATTTAATCGAAACACTATGGAACAAAAGTTTGCACGCAGAAAGAAGTTTGATAGCCTACATAATTAAATCATTAATTTTCTTGCTTTAAAATTCTCACGTAGACACAAATGTACATTCAATTACATTTTCATGTTATAAAATAGATATAATTACAGATGTTTGTATATTATTGACCTGAACTCAAATATGTTGGAAAAATATAAGTGGTCCTTTAATTTCTTAACAATTGAATTGTATTTGTCTAATGTTCTATATATCCAATTATCAAGTAGATAATACTGTTTTCGTCAACAACAATATGTTGGATCTGGCTGTCCGGTAATGATTGTCGCTTTTTTTACGGAGAGGAAACATAAAAAACAATTAAATGATACATATAGTACGGCCAGTACCTGACTTATGTAAATCACACTGGTGATTTATATTGTCCTGAATTGTGCCTCCGTTGCAAATATTTAAGTATGTAGCTGATAGCAGGACAGTGCTTTGTCAGTCTGGACACTACCATCTATGGATCACCCCATCTCGCTCTCGTACCGGCTCCACCACCATCATGTGGAGACTGTTGTGCCATTTGTAAAATTTTAATTCTGCTGCTAATAATTGTAACATTGTTGACTACTGTTGCTGGGTGTTTAAATACTCATTTACATTTGCGAATTGAGTTGTTCCTCTATCCGGCTACAGATGTACATACAAACTAAAATCACACAAAGTCAAAAACTACCACACTTCATTGTATTTGTTCCGTTTGATCATATCTGCCTTAGAACTCCGTTAGATCTCTGTCCCGCTGCAGCTAAAATAATCAATAAAGTAACCTTATCCCGTAATTATACTTCGGATATAACTATAACGCATATTGGGTAAGAGTACTACCACTGATAGGTAGCACAGTTGGTTAGAGCGACAGTGTAATGATCGGAGGACAAGGTTTCGAAGCCTGGTCTGGCCCTGGTGCAAATTCATTTTTTGTTTACTTTCGTTATAAACATTCTGAAGAGAATCGAATTATTAAAGAAATGATTTAATGCTTTATTAATGGCGGTATTTTTTAAGGAATCGTTAATTATTATGCAAATGGTACGGAGATGCTTAACAAAATATAGTATAGCTTTACCACTCGACAGGAAACTTCTCACTTTTGATCTTACGGGAATATTGAAAGCCAGCCCAGTTGTTCTTTTTATAGAAGAGATCTTATTTCCTGTGACCTCATCATGTTATCTAGAGTAAAATCCAGAGAACAACGGCCTAAGTCAATTCTTAAATTGGGACTGATGGTACATCATAATATTGTATGCTAATGGCAGTTATATACCTTTAATTCCCCAGTGAGGCCGTTGATGGCATATATATTTGGTCCGTCCCCCTTGTTGCTGTGAGAAAACAGGATATTAGGGTTTGTTCTGCTGGCGTACAATCCAGAAGTATCATCAATACCAGTCACGTGACCCAATACAGTCCCAGGTAGGAAGTTTGGATCAGCTAGAAATAAAATTTTAATTGATCAAACTAATCGATATATCTCATTTAACACAAAATAAAGAAAATGATATTACATCGTTTAGATAGATGAAAAAACGTAATTCGGAAGACACGGAAAGACAAGAATACATACATTGTACCTTAGACATTACGACACGCACCTTACCTTATAAAGTTGAATGTAATATTCAATATGTACACACTGTCTCCATTTTTCTATGATAACAGAATCGAGTTGTAAATAATGTATTTACAGTTGTAACGGGGTAATTTTATCTTTGCCTTGTAAATCAGCGAAAGAACCATTTATCCCTGTGGAAACGGAAAGACAGACGAGAAGTACCTGTTGTGCCAGCATAATTGTGTCTCGAGGTAATGAAATACTAGATAACTACTCAGGTTTATATTTATTGGTTGGTTGTTACCTCAGCCTAGTGGAGCATATGGATGTTAGAGTTATCGCCCCTATAACTTCCTCTTGCTACTCAGAATCCGTTGTAAGCACACTCATATTTTGTCAAAACAAATTTAAGGTTTTGTATCTAAATTTTCGCTATTTTCCCATCAACCCACTCCACATCCACAAGCTGTATGATATTTAAGAACTTGTTACTGGTGGAATTTTGTTGAATCATTTCAGTTTTCAACATTGGCGGTAACGGATTAATTGCGCTCTCGCTGGGAGGAAATCTGATATTTGTGCAGAAATGAGGTAAGATGGTTGCTTTGTCACGGTCTTCAGTATTTTCTAGATGTGGTTGGTGGTCTTTTGAGGCAACACAAGTACCGCTACAGTGCAAACTTTTACCATATTGACCAGTTGTCATTCAATGAACAGTTACACTTGAAAAAAGTTTGTGAAGTTAACAAATAGTATTTGCAATTTAATAGCATAATCAATTTGAAGTGGACAGCTGTTTCCTGTGTTTACATAAAATACAAATATTTTTAATAAGACCAACTATTGTCGAATAAATAATTGGTAAAGTGGGGAAAATGAGGTGTACATCTGTTCCCAGTTATCACTTAATTTGTCCTTATTTCAATTGTCCCAAGTTTTGCAATTTTGCACACAAGTTTGATCAAGTTGATCTGCCCTATGACTCTAATTTAGAGTCGGTAACCACATATGTATGAAGCCGTGGCCATATAATCGCCAAACCTTAAAAAATAAAAATATCATATTAGCTAAATCGGTGTTTGCGTTTTTTGTGTCTTTGATAATTGATCACATGCTCGTAAGATAATAGGGGCATTGCAAATTTCGAATGGTCCATGGCTATTTCGTACATTTTATTTTTCTATTTTTATGTTTTTCAAAATATATATCTGTGTTTGGGGAGGGAGTGGTAATAGAAAGCTGATCTAAGTGATTACTTTCTGAAATCTAATGAAGACACTGTCAACGAACATATTTGAGCGCAATCAAATTTGAGCGCCTTATCGAATTTTAATTGATAAGAGCATTCATGGATTGGCGCACCAAGGAAATATGCACTGGAGAACAACATGCAAGAACTGCAATTGGCGCATTCATAATTTAGCATTATATTTAAAGACCGAATAGTGCTTAAATAAGACTACCTCTAAAGCGTGAACGCTTAGATCACAGTCTTCTTATAGTTTTATCAAGATCAAAATCAGCCTTCATTATATTATTTATTTTTAGTGACTCATACTAATTGTTGAGATAACATTACTTTGCACCTTGGCCCAAACTCTTTTTACATGAGTCTATTTTTGATATCTGTGTCACGCTTTCTTAACTCTTTATCGGTTCCTAAACGGAACATTAATGCTATAAGTATATTTATTCTTATATGAAATACGTTTGATCAGCAAATGATTCCAGTAAATAGAATACATGTTAGCTGTGGATACACTTTAGTTTGTCAGGCTTCAATGGGTTTTTACGGAAATTATCCTCCAAACTGCACAAACAATCCCTTTCTTTTTTTCTCCAACAGTTGGTGTCCGTATGAAACTTGTAAAGCGTAAGAGTTGTTCTCCTTGTGCAGAGGTGAAAGAAAATGGTTGTTAGTGATCAAATCCGTCACGAAAAGATTCCTGAAAAAACGATGATTGTTTATTATGTTATCTTTCTTTCAAGACAACATAAAAAATGAGATCACAATGGAAAATTCTTGCGCAAATACCATAATGTTTATTTCATTTTGAATGAATTTTATTGCCGCGGCATCAAGGATACAGTTGGATCATTAAGCACATACATTGCCTATTAAAGCCCTTTGCCAAAAATTCACATAGTTCATACATTCATATATATAGAGAGAGATTATTATAGCGAAGATGTAAGATATGTTCAAATGAATAGGAGAATGCTAAAACTAAATAATACATGTTCGCAGAAAATAATAATTAAAATATCATAGATTTCAACAGAATACTATACATAGTCTAGTGTTTGGCTAGAGGCACTTCAAAGGAACCAGGCATAGTACATTGTATCTACAAAATCACAAACACACGAAGTAATTCTATCATTTTGCTTTTAACTTCAATTATTATAAAACCGAATTCGTGTGCTGTGATCTAAATATCAGTATTCAGCCATATGACGTGTAGGTCATGTAAACTCGTACCCGTCCTGTGATTATCATTATCTACCAGCCTTATCGAGTGCAGTTGAAAATATTACGGCGAAATTGCCGTATATCGACCGTTATTGTCAAAATTGAATTTACTTTCGTATTTCTGGGTATTGTTTACACTATATCATCAAAGTAAGCGTATGTAAATCATAGGCGGATGCAGGAGGGGGGTCCAGGGTGTCCGGACCCCCCCCCCCCTTTTTTTACCACCGATTTTGTTTTTTTTTATTTAAAAACTTACGCCTAAACATGTCGCCTCGTTTCGCTCGGCCATATATTTACTTACCGCCGTAAAGATATTTCCCAATAGCATGAGACTACTGGTGTAGGTTCGGTACTAATGTTAATCTTATCAAACCCTATAGCTAGTATAGATGCTTGTTTCTACATCATACTCTACGGAAATCATAAGGTACAATTCTATTTTTGATTTGTATTCGCTTGATAGGCTTAAACACGGAATTATTTGGAACAATAAAAAGATACCGGGATGGAACATGAATGTTTTAACCTGACAGTTGACAGCCAGACACAGATTTATTGGGGGGATGGGGTAGCTGCCGTACGCATCCCAACCCCCATCCAATCCCCCTAAAACTTCACAAAATTAACTTGAACTGTCTACTATAACCTCTCAACAGACACACACACACTAACGTTTTCAAGGGTGTGAGGGTGTGTGTGCAAATGGAAATCTTGCCTATAATAGGCATGATTTCCATTTGCACAAGTAAGGATTATTTTTATCGCATCTCAGAATCCGACAACTACCCGTCATTGCCCGCGGGTCGGGTAGGGATCTTGATGGAGGGACGGAATATTTCATGACAAGCTACACCTGTGATTAAAAGTATGTGCAAAGTCCTTCACATATATATATCGTTTAACGATTATATATATTTGTGTAAAATGACGCAATATCGGACGCGCGGACTCGCAATGTTTGGTAAAGACCCCATCATGTTAGTAGTTACTTGATCTGACACTGTACTTTCCTCTCCAATACGTATATATTGACATTCATCCTCGCATGCAACGGCTTATATACATGTACGTTTACATGTTTTTGAAGATACCTAATGACGTCATAAAACAAAAATGAAAACGAACTATGAAGATTAAATAGCAAAGCCGTACTGCATTAATATTAAAGCACACAAGGATAACAATCGAAGTCAAAGAAAGTACGGATGGAAATATAAAATATACAGGTGTAGCGTGCGACCCATCTAGTACCCGGAAATAGTCAATAAATGATGTAGTACAGATTGAGAACAATCGAGTGTTTTTTCAATTATAAGTAGTGAATTTTATTGAGAAAAACACGCTATTTATATATGTTTGGATGATAAAACAATAACCGGTCCAGTGAGGCAATCAAACAATTATCCTCATTTTGTTCTCAAACGTACTTAAAAGCCATCTTCGGTCATCTAGGATTTCAATTTTTTTCTGGGTGAGACCCCCCGTACCCCTCTTCCAAGAAGGGGCTATCAGCCCCCCTCTCGTGTTCTCCCCCTAGTTCCGGCCTACGGCCCGCGTCCGGCGGCCTTCGGTCCTCACATGACCTTTGGCATGAAGTTGGAACCCCCACCCCCCCTTTTAAAAAATGGTGGTTCCGCCCATGTAAATGAACACAAACACGTCAGAAAAATCATCGGGTGTGACGTCATCGGAATGTATAAATTTCAACAATGTATGTAAACATTTCAACAATGAATCTTTTTTATGAAATCACTAATGAAATTACTAAATAGTAATGGAAATCCCCGGGTTGTTGACGTACACATATCCATGTACACGGTGACTACGCACACGAGAATGCCTGTCGCCATCGAGTGATAATGACAATGAGCTCAACAAAGGTTATTGAGTCAATAACATTTAAAACTGTAAATATTTCGTTTTCATAACTTGATTATGTCTGTAATACTGTTGTATATATTAAAACTACCAGCACCCAAGCATTTGGAAAGTCATTAAGCATTTAAGCAAATATGAAAAATTGGGTTTTAAAATAAGTGTAAACTTTAATAACAAGAAAGTTTTTGTGCATATAAAGTATCGTATATTTTCTTGTTTGGTTACTTTTAAAATGTCCGAGGGTGCAATAGAACAACAAATATAAGCACAGCAAATGTCGTACTGCTGGTGTCATTGCCTTGCGTAGTAATACAGATTCTCGTGGTGTCCCTCCGCGACAGTATAGTACCCTCTCCCATTCGCATCCCAGGCGACTGATTCTACGTTCTTCTTATAGTGGAACGGGACACCTATCGGGTTCTGAATAAATGTCTCTTTAATGCCGATTCCATCTACTACCTGCCAATAGAATATCTGATGGTGGGTCTGAATTATAATTTCTTGACCGCTTTGGGAGATGTCCCCGCCCGTCGGGTCGTTATTTCCTGTCGAGAGTGGGAGGGTGACAAGGTTACTGACCGTGACTATCGCTGTAGAGGTATCCCAAGCGGAGCTTTCAATCATTCCCACCTTTCCTTGGCCGTCTGACACCTGTCCGTAAAATAACATCTGGTTATGTACTCTAGAGACTAAAATGGAGAAATGTTATCCTTTAAAATAATATCATTTTTGTCCAGCTGGGCCGAACATGAAATGATACACAGCCTCACGTTATCCAGTGAAGTACCATGTCACTCGCTACACAAAATGACTAAACTTGTTAAATCAAAGAAAATCTCTACACAGTATTATCTACGTGTGCTTGAATTGCACCATCCTCAATCATACAGGAGTTACGTGCACTTGCCTTCTCTGCACTCCTGGAATAAATCATTAACAAATCCAGGGTTCAGTGTGCGCAGTCATGTGGATGAGAAAAGATTCTGTGATGCTTTTCAAAATAATCACGCGGCCATGCATCGGTAAAATGGAAAAGCTTTGAAGTCGGCTGTCGCTCCTCTGTAATCTAGATATCAGCCTAAAAATTGGATCGTTTGTTTTCTAAAAGTTGGATCTTTTTTATTCTTGAGACCGACCAAATAGCTAACCGCGTGCCTTCAACTTTGCTACGACATGTTCCTGGGGTGCAGAGAGCGTAAGTGAGCGAAGCCCCTGGAGTATTGAGGATCGAATGTCACAATTGTCCAATTTACTATCTTCAACAGCAACAAACACATATTTGTACATGTGTTTGAAGATTGAGTTTACCTTTGATATGATGTAAAGGTTCCGATGCTGATCCACCATAAGTGTTTCACTGTCCTGTTGATGTGGGTTCCATCTGCATTTATAAACATTTGTGTCAGGTATAATGACGACATGTTAACTGCACTTTATGTAACACTTATCCTTATTACCAGTAATTGTTCCAAATTAACGATTTATTTGGGTTTTTTTATTTAATTTATTTGTTACTCGAGTGATGGTTGATTATCATGTTTATCAAACACTTGTTCGTTTATTTTCAAATTGTAAAAGACGCTCGATAAACCTTCCGTCTTTATACAATTTGAAAATTAGGTACCTCGAGTTAGATCAACTTGTAAATCAAACACTAGTTTGGGATCTCTTTTTATCTTTTTAAAACCTTATGAAAAAAGACGATATTAAAACACCGTATTATAGGGAAACAGTGATATAATTATTAATAAAAAGAAAGTTGGTAATCGCAATCTTTACGTTTATCTTATTTTAGTAGTTAGGCGCTCAAATGGTTCAGCTGTAACTAAAGACAGAGAGAAAAAGTTTGATGTGAAAAAGTCCGAGGTGATAATGATTTCAGGATCAGGTAGGTTTTTACATTGTATACAATTTACGATCGACGTGACTTTGAAGGTTACACATTATGGACGTTTTTTAGGGGAGGATGCAGACCTAGAACAGATCTAGGATACCGTAAGTTAATTTATTATTTGTTAAGGTGTTTTATGACTACAGTCTCCTTTAGCCTGTGTTACATTTTGTATAGACAGGCTGCCCAAATCGTGCACACTAAAAGTGAAACAAGAAAGAGCAAACATATTGATATATCTATATGATAAGGATAATAACAATAAACATAACGTGTGCATACATAAAACGAATCTGTGCGTCGACATCGACAGTCACGTCTCCATGAGAATTTGTGATCAATGGCTCCCGAATTTTGTAAATTATATTCCGAGCACCATCTCCGGAATGATCGCCAATATCTCCTGCAAAATGGAGAATACATTTCGAAAATTTGATTGATATAACGTTTTAATCCTCCTTAAATAGCATTGTCGGCCTTACAAGTGGAATAAGGCGAAACAGCATTACGATATAGAAAATCAAAGTATCGAATTATGCCAATTTTTATTTTGTGTATCTGCTTTTAACGAATCATAGTCTTTCGAGAAATAATTCAGAATAAATGAGACAAAATAAAGAGCTTTTAACTGGATTTAACCTACTCCTAGGTTTACGTGTGTAGAGATATTAGGAAGTGATTCTGCTAAGTTTAAAATAATTACAGGGACATTCTTTGTTCATTTCAAGTTTGGATTTCATTTTAATTTCATTTTTATTTTAATTTGATATTTATTTTGTATTGATTATTAATCGAGTAAACCAAATTATAGAAATACGAAAGGTACCATTTTTACGTTTTCTATAACAAACCCATTCACTTTCAGTTGACACCCCAAAAATAAATATCATTATTTACTCCGCGTTTCGAACCTACCTATATATACACAGTCTCCTCCATTTACATCACAAGGTCCACAAGCGATATCCTCCCAGTCGTAGTTATGAGCGCCATGCACGTGAATGGTTTTCTATCAAGTAAAATAAAAATTGTAACCCAAAGCGTCAACAACAAAAAATAGAATAGCACTTAACATCTTTAGCAAATTGATAATATTAACTAAGTAGACATCAACAGAAAATACTTCATTGACTGTAAACTTTACTTGGACACGAAACAAGCTTCAATATAAAGAATTATTGTTTCCAGATAAATACGTCCTAACATTTAACATACCTAAGGTTTGTTTCACTTTGCGTGTAAGTATAACATAACTCGCTTAAACAGGAACAAATTAAAACAATTTTATAATCTCTATATTGAGAGACACAATACAAAACAATCTATATACATTGACACAATATAATAAAGTGTACATGTTTATACGGAGTAACAATCCTATATAATATATATACAGTGACACAATACCAAACAATCTATATACAGAAACACAATATCATACAATCTATATACAGAGACACAATATCATACAATCTATATACAGAGACACAATATCATACAATCTATATACAGAAACACAATGTCATACAATATATATACAGAAACACAATACCATACAATATATATACAAAGACACAATACAATACAATCTATATACAGAAACTCAATATCATACAATCTATATACAGAAACACAATATCATACAATCTATATACAGAAACACAATGTCATACAATCTATATACAGACACACAATATCATACAATCTATATACAGAAACACAATGTCATACAATATATATACAGAAACATAATATCATACAATCTATATACAGAAACACAATGTCATATAATACATTCTATATACAGAGACACAATATCATACAATCTATATACAGAAACACAATATCGTACAATATATATACAGAAACACAATATCATACAATCGGTATACAAAAACACAATATCATATAATACATTCTATATACAGAGACACAATGTCATACAATCTATATACAGAAACACAATATCATACATTCTATATACAGAAACACAATATCATACAATCTATATACAGAGACACAATGTCATGTAATCTATATACAGAAACACAATATCATACAATCTATATACAGAAACTCAATATCATACAATATATATACAGAAACACAATATCATGCAACCTATATACAGAAATACAATGTCGTACAATCTATATACAGAGACACAATATCATACAATCTATATACAGAGACACAATATCATACATTCTATATACAGAGACATAATACCATACAATATATATACAGAAACACAATATCATACAATATAAATACAGAAACACAATATCATACAATCGGTATACAAAAACACAATATCATATAATACATTCCATAAACAGAGACACAATGTCATAAATCTATATACAGAAACACAATATCATACAATATATATACAGAAACACAATATCATAAAATCGGTATACAAAAACACAATATCATATAATACATTCCATAAACAGAGACACAATGTCATAAATCTATATACAGAAACACAATATCATACAATCAATATACAGAAACACATTATCATGCAACCTATATACAGAAATACAATGTCATACAATCTATATACAGAAACACAATATCGTACAATATATATACAGAAACACAATATCATACAATCTATATACAGAAACACAATATCATACAATATATATACAGAAACACAATATCATACAATCGGTATACAAAAACACAATATCATATAATACATTCTATAAACAGAGACACAATGTCATAAATCTATATACAGAAACACAATATCATACAATCTATATACAGAAACACAATATCATACAATCTATATACAGAGACACAATGTCATACAATCTATATACAGAGACACAATACCATACAATCTATATACAGAAACACAATATCATGCAACCTATATACATACCATACAATATATTCTATATACAGAGACTCAATGTCATACAATCTATGTACAGAGACACAATAACATACAATATATATGATACAGAAACACAATGTCATATAATCTATATACAGAAGCACAATATCATACAATCGGTATACAAAAACACAATGCCATATAATACATTCTATAAACAGAGACACAATGTCATGTAATCTATATACAGAGACACATTTTCATACAATATATATACCGAGACACAATACCATACACTATATATACAGAGACATAATACCACACAATATATATACAGCGACACAATACCATATAATATATATACAGAAAAACAATATCATACAATATATATATATAAAGACACGATATCATGCATTCGGTATACAAAAACACAATACCATACACTATATATACAGAGACATAATACAGAGACACAATCCCAAAAAATCTATATCCAAAAACACACCATCATGCAACCTATATAAAGAAATACAATGTCATACAATATATATACCGAGACACAATACCATACACTATATATACAGAGACACAATGTCATATAATCTATATACAGAGACGCAATGTCATACAATCTATATAATATCATACAATCTATTATATACAGAAACACCATATCATACAATATATAACACAATATCATACAAGATATATACAGAAACATAATACCATACAATCTATATACAGAGACAGAATATCATACATTCTATATCCAGAGACATAATACCATATAATATATATACAGAAACACCATATCATACAATATATATATATAAAGACACGATATCATGCATTCGGTATACAAAAACACAATGCCATATAATACATTCTATATACAGAAACTCAATATCATACAATCTATTATATACAGAAACACCATATCATACAATATATATACAGAAACACAATATCATACAATATATATACAGAAACATAATACCATACAATATATATATATAAAGACACAATATCATGCATTCGGTATACAAAAACACAATACCATATAATACATTCTATATACAGAGACACAATTTCATACAATATATATACAGAGACACAATATCATACATTCTATATACAGAGACATAATACCATATAATATATATATAGAAATACAATATCATACATTCAATATACAAAACCACAATCCCATACAATACATTATATATACAGAAACACAATTTCATACAATATATATACAGAGATACAATATCATACATTCCATATACAAAACCACAATACCATGCAATACATTCTATATACAGAGACACAATACCATATAATATATATACAGAAACAAAATAACATACAATATATATATACAGAGACACAATATCATACATTCCATATACAAAACCACAATACCATACAATATATTCTATATACAGAGACACAATACCATATAATATATATACAGAAACACAATATCATACAATCTATATACAAAGACACAATATCATACAATATCTATACCGGGACATAATACCATACAATATATATACAGTGACACTAAACAATACATTCTATATACAGAGACATAATACCATACAATCTATATACAGAGACACAATATCATACATTCTATAAACAGAGACACAATATCATACATTCTATATACAAAAACACAATACCATATAATACATTCTATATACAGAGACACAATATCATACAATATATATACAGCAACACAATATCATACAATATATATACAGAGACACAATAACATACAATATATATGCAGAGATATAATATCATACATTCCATATAAAAAACACAATACCATACAATACAATCTATATACAGAAACACAATACCATACAATATATATACAGAGACACAATACCATATAATATATATACAGAGACATAATACCATACAATATATATACAGAGACATAATACCATACAATCTATATACAGAGACACAATACATTGTATCATACAATATATATACAGAGACATAATACCATACAATCCATATACAGAGACACAATACATTGTATCATACAAGATATATACAGAGACATAATACCATACACTATATATACACTGAGACATAATACCATACAATCTATATATAGAGACACAATACATTGTATCATACAAGATATATACAGAGACATAATACCATACACTATATATACACTGAGACATAATACCATACAATATGTTTACAGAGACAAATATCATACAATATATATACAGAGACATAATACCATACAATATATATACAGAGACATAATACCATACACTATATATACACAGAGACATAATACCATACAATATGTTTACAGAGACATAATATCATGCAGTATATATATACAGAGTCGAAATAGCATATAATCTATATATAGAGACTTAATACCATACAATCTATATACAGATATGCAAAACCATATAAGCTATATACCGATACGCAATCCCAAACACAACCGTAGCTAAGTGTGGTGGAGGCTGATATAATTGTCAACTTTTGAAATAAACTCCTTTTTCCGACCAAGCTAATAAGCTTGCGCTTTCAGTTTACCAGGTAAAGAGTTACAACTTTGGTCAACTTGACACGAAGTAGATATATATGATGTAGCGTCACTCTTCATCTACTGCAATGCACAGTCCATCAATCAATTCAAATCATTTACAAACAATCAACGCTTATAACCGAAAGAGCTTAATAGTACGTGTACAGTAAATACATATATGTTTTCATGCCAGAGCTAAACAACTGGACCAGTCCCATCTAGCACCCGACATATTGTAACACATGTTGTAAAACGGCGTGTGTGCTATTCTAAACATTTGTTTACTAAACATGTACCTTAAAACTTACATTTTAGTTAATTACTTGAGTACCAATTAACAACAAGATATATAAATATCCCAGAGAACTAACAAACAAAACGACGTATGAACATTGACAAACAACGATGGCTGAACCAAATGCGATAGATTCGGGACATTGATTCCCGTTCACGTGTGACAATATCATGATCCCGTCAAAAGACGTAGGAGGCGACTAAATTTGGTACCTTATCTTTTCTCTTCTTTCTAAACAACTTCCTTCCTAATGTCTCTCTTGACAATGCTTCACTTTTGGCCTTTAGTTTAGCGTTCGCCACTGTGAGGAAGGCTTTGGGTTCTCTCCCCTGGCCGAGACATACCAGAGTCTGTAAAAATGGTAGTATCTACTCCTGCATAACGCTCAGAAATTCAGGAGTGGGTCGATTGGTTCGCCCGTTGTCAGGTTAATGTGACCGGGTAGGTGTCCTGCTGGATGTCTTCGGCAGTATGCTTCAGTGAGGTAGCACTAAAAAGTCGGCATCAGTACCGCGCTAACACAAGGAAACACACACGAACATATCGCGGCCTCCCAAAACACACATACATACACTAGTACTACACGCATGAATCTTGCAGATAGGGGAGGCCGTCCTTAAATTACCACAGGTGTTGATAAGACGTTAAACAACACTAAACCAAACCAAACCAAACCGGTCAAAAGAAGGAATCAAATGTGTAAGTATAGCTTTCCTATTGTGAGTTTTCTTTTTCTTGATAGCTACAACCCTACTCCCCCTACCGGTGTTTACATGTCGCGGTTAATTCGGTACTGAAAATCTTGCTTTGAATAAAATGACTTCGGTCTTTGATTTCGACTGTTGACGAACAAACGTGTAACACATGGTTTCTTAGGATGAAGGCTATGTACGAGTTTTCTGGTCGTCATCAGGATCTCGCATGGAAATATGTTGTTTCTTTGTGTGATATAAAGGTCGATGATTTTAGTATGCTTACTAGAATGCCTTGTGGTTTTGTATATGCTTGGTATTCTCTTGTTGTTGTTTTTTTTTGGGGGGGGGGGGGGGGGGGTAAAATAGTGACAAGCAATGCATGTTTTACCTTCGTTCAATTCATGTATTTTGTATACCTTTAGTTCTCCAGTGAGAGCACTGATGGCGTAGAGTTTGGGTCCATCTCCGTTGTCATTGTGGGTATACAAGATGTTCGGGTTTACTCTGCTGGCGCATAAACCGGAAGCTTCTTCAACAGCATTGACGTGACCCAACTGAGTTCCAGGTAGAAAACTTGGAAAAGCTAGAAAACAAATCAATGACTTTATTTGCAATATTCCCTTTAAAACAATATCACCCGAATGAGTATTCATTAAAATCACGCATTATGCGTTCTTAAACTAAATTCAAAGAATGTAATATCAAAGTTTTACTTTATACACGAATACTGTACGCATGAAACGTGTCGCAACGTTTCAAGACTAATTAGTCTCTTTCTCAAGCTTTTGACTGAGTGTGCGATTTGTAAAATCTGTCCATTGTATGACCCACTACTGACCTATATGGGAGAGGGGTGATAACTACACTCCAATAGTAACCTATTCGGTACGGTGTGTATACACGCTCTACCGATAAGCGAAATGTTCAAATAACGTCACATCGTTGTACAGGTACACACTACAAATCGCTCACTCAGTAAAGTAAAACTTTGATACTAGGTATTATACGTTGTTTGAGCAAAGAAATATCGGTATGTGTATCGCAGATTCAACTCAGAAGAACATTATCGAAAATGCTGATCTCATCCAAAACGGAAAAAAACTAACCATTAACTTACTTCTCAGATTGTCCTGTCAAGTATCATATATCAGCCAGCAGTTAAACAGTACATAAACAACTTTTTGTTTGTTTTTTGTTGTTGTTTTGTGAGTCGAAATTAAGTTATGAAAAGTATTACAAAATTTCATAACAAAGTTGCGGTCTTTTATTTGAACAAATTCTGTATAATTCAAGCATATGTTCTATACCGATTTACATGTACAAAATAGAATTCAAGGAGCAAACGCCTCTCATTCCAAAGTGAGACAACTATCTTCTTTTAAAACGTTTTCTACCCTGGTCTTAAGAATGCTTACTAGCAAATTTGAATGAAATATTATCATTTGATAAGGTGATGTGGACGTCATTACCTAAATTTTCAATTTTTGTCTAACGCCTTTGAAAGTTACACTAAATCATTGCAAGGTCCCACTAAACAAGTTCCATTCAATATGTTCCAAGGCAATCCTGAAAATATGGATGAATTCGTCTTGTCATTCCTATTATGTGTGAGTGTTGTAATGCTATATACATACTTATACTACATCTCCTACATACAGCCACCCTCTACTAGATACATTCATTATACATACAGCGACCCTCTACTAGATACATTCATTATACATACTTATACTACAGCTCAAACATACAGCCACCCGTTACAAGATACATTCGTTTTATATACAGCCACCCGCTATAAGATACATGTATTATACATACAGACACCCACAACAGGATACATTTATTATACATACAGCCCCCCGCTACTAGATACATTCATTATACATACAGTCACCCCCTACTAGATACATGTATTATACATACAGCCACCCCCTACTAGATACATTCATTATACATACTTATACTACAGCTCAAACATACAGCCACCCGTTACAAGATACATTCGTTTTATATACAGCCACCTGCTATAAGATACATGTATTATACATACAGACACCCACAACAGGATACATTTATTATACATCCAGCCCCCCGCTACTAGATACATTCATTATACATACAGTCCCCCCCTACTAGATACATGTATTATACATACAGCCACCCCCTACTAGATACATTTTTCATACATACAGCCATCCAAAACAAGATACATTTATTATACATACAACCACCCTCTAAAAGATATTTTATATATATATACAGCCACCCGCTAGAGGACACTTTTATTTTACAAACAGAAACCATGTTCAAGATATATTCATTATGCATACAGCCACCCTCTACTAGATAAATTTGGTAATTTTTTTATACATTTAGCCACCCGCTACTACATTCATTTATCATACATACAAGCACCCCCTACTAGATACATTTGTTATACATACAGCCACGCGTTACCAAGTACAACACTGTTTTACAAGTAGTTTTGTATCAAAATATGCACATGTGTACTGTATAAACTGATAATACATAAACAGTATATAAAGTTTCATACATACATAGAAAATAAACATAAAACTACGGTTTACTAAAAATGTAAATGTAAAGTTGTTTGCTAAAACTAACCTCTGGTTTTTAAGGGAACGGAGGAGCCGTATATCTGTCCCAGAAATGAAAAACAAGCGAGAAGTAACGTCAACATTTTCATGAACGGAGGTGGGCGTGTGAATACGGAACAGTATACGACTCCAGCCCTATACATTCATAGGCGCACCTGGTTGTCAGATAACGGAATTACTGTAAATATAGAACAGATATATTTCATAAAGGCTAAGTTTGTTTTGAACACAAACAGAAGTTCAAAAACTGTTCAGTATTCCTGAATTTGTTCTAAACAAGCTTAACCTTAGCCTTAGCTTTTAACACCAAACTGATGAATTTTATTCCGAAAATTAGATATAGTCACTTGCTTGTATTTCATATAAATGCCGAATTGCTATACACATATTTACTATACACAAATCGGTACTTCCTTTCCTCCGCTTCTAGGCAATTATTTCCGACTTCTTATAAAAGTAAGCTATACAGGGATTTTATCAAACTCTTCACCTAATACTAAATTAAATACCTTTATTTTAGCACCAACATCGAGAGTGGCAATTTTCAATTAATATACTGATTTCCCCTAAATACAACTGTTTGTAAGCAAAGAATATATCCAGATTAAATGGCAAAAAAATATCTCCTTTTAAATACTCGAACACAATTTAAAGTAAAAGTAAAAATATAACAAATAATGAGCTCGCTACGGCACTCAGTGAAGATTAATTTCATCCTTATTAACATTCCATTGACCAGTAATAACACACAAGCATCCTATGATGATGAGTCTACATGACTCGTTTTATTGGCTACTCCAGAACATGAATGTGTGAATAGATAAGGTGGTCAAACGGATTATAAAGCAACACATGTATTATATAGCATATACATGTACAATGTAGCACAACTAAACCTGAGTAAACTTAGGTCGTTAACCAAGAACTGTTATCTTTAAATCGCATACCTTGTAAGAAAACCCGAGTGTACCTCCGAATACTTGTATGAGTTCCTGATACCTATTGCTTATCCTAATTGTTTAATAATTGATCATGGTTTTGTATATCGAATCCAATTTTGTCCTTAAAATATGGTACTCTTTATTCGTATTTATTTGTTACATTTATTTTATATTATTTTTATTTTTTCTGATTTACCTACAAACTTATTACTTCATTATATCGCAGTTGCCCTTTTAGTAAATAAAGAAATATCTATCTTGTTTATATTGACATTTTATAAATAAAAAATTAATACTGGAAAACAAAAACAAAGCAATAGGATTTTTTAAATATAACGTTTAACAAATATTAAATATTATGTTTCAATACAGTAGATAATTCTTAATCTTGAACAAAAAAAATCATGTTTTTCTCTTATACCATCTATATACTTACATTTGCTTGTTTACTCTCAGTTAAGATAAACTTTGCACCTTGACCGAAATAAAACTATCATTCCTGTCCACTTCAACGGATTATAGGATCGTGACCGTGTGTGGGTGACTACACATATCACACATGTCATTGGTAAATTTGTACTTGACACTCGCTTTCAGATGATTCAGTAAAGTTTGTAATCAATCACGTAAGATGTGATGCAAATATCTCATTGCTGCTACGAAGACCGGTCGACACTTTATACACACGTAGAATTACCCTTTAAAGTAGATTTTATCTCGGCAATAATGCATATTTTACGATAACACTTGAAGTGACTACACATACATGTATACTTAATTACGCAGGTTAGAAGGACAGGGATGAAACTATCTGTTTACAATTATGATTTGCATTAAATGTGTTAAAGAAACAGTATAGTGTATTGGATTTATAGAAAGCTTAAGGAACTGTTATGTTTGAAATTCTGACAGATTTAGTTAATGATACATACATATATTTCACATATAACCACTATGTTTCCTTTACTCCTGAAATATTGCATAAACATACAAAATGTTTGTATATTTCCTGTAGCATATATATTTCCTAATTCGTCAGTCAAGCAAAATATTATGTACAAAGGGATTTTTCAATTGTGACCTCGCAATTCGTGGCAGGTTTTCTCCGATTAGAAACAGAAATCATGTAATTTCATGAGAATCCTATTTTCCTGATACTATATGAACGCTATTGGAAAAAAAACCACATTTAATTCATGATAGCTGGTTATCATCTTTATCTAATTATCATTAATAAATTATCAAACTGTAAACTGCAAATATGTAACCTCCGTGTCCTCAGACGATCTGACATTATATCTAATGTAATGAACATGATAATCGTCCACTATCCTTTTGGAAACTTCGTCTATCAATGATGTAAGTTACCTCACTACAAACCGATAATATCTATTAATAAAAACTGCCATAACATATCATATCCAGTTGTGATACACACGTTTATTTACTTACATGCAAAGGGAAACAGAAAGTTTAAGGATTAATGACATATTTTGATTTATGTTCAGGAATAGGTTAATTCTTTGGTATTTATTTCTCGCTGAAACTCGAATATCCATTATGAAACATAAACAAATAAAACAATTTAGAGTATGGTGGTGATGTCTCCTACATGTATTAATAAGCCATCTTCCTCTAAACATTATAAGTGCACGTTTATCTTACCATATTAGAGTCCTCTCTCTTTTTATCCAGAACACATATTTCTTTGACAGAAGTTAAGATAGTTGTAATTCTTATATCATCAGGTACTTTATGTGTGATCACATCAATAACCAGTTTTATTTCCATTGTAAAAAATACACTTGGAATGCGTGGTTGTCATCCAGTCTCCTTCTGTTGATTCTGTATTCATACCTTTTGGTCGATCTCTAAAAATGTTGTTTGCATCCTAATTAATGATTATTGCATCCTAATTAGTGATGATTGCATCCTAATTAGGCACCTGTTCATTGCGGGGTTATAACTTTTGTTTGTATCCTTATGACTGATTATTGCGTGGTTATAACTTTTGATTGTATCCTTATGACTGAATATTGCGTGGTTACAACTTTTGATTGTATCCTTATGACTGATTATTGCGTGGTTATAACTTTTGATTGTATCCTTATGACTGATTATTGCTTCCAACAATGCTGATTGTGTCTGCGTACCTGTTGATATCGTCCTAACAGCTGTTTCCTGCGTTCGTTCTTAGTATTGTTTTTTGCTTCTTTATACGTTTGCTTACGTCCTCATTTTTTGTCGACTGATGCCGCAGTCTTCTGGGAAACCTCACAATACACTGCACAAATACACCACCATTGAAAGACGAAGTCAGTTTCTAATTATAATCAACATTCTGATATATTCTTTTCAAAACGTTATTTCTTTTTTGAAAAACCAAAACTTTTGCAGTGGTACAATCACAGATAACATGTTTCTGAACGCTTTACAAACGCTGCGCATTTCTACACCGACTGTAAAAGCGGAAATTTTCGTCGTGTTCAGAAAATAAAGGCGAACATATCAACATGCAAAATATTATTTATATATTATATACAATGTATCGATTTTAAATTAACAAAAGTTAAAGCTTTCAAAACAATTTCCAACGTAAATAATACACACCGCCCTCAGTTTAAAGGCTAACAACGCAAATATTTCTACAGGAGAAAATTTCCCACTTTTTGCAGAATATTAATATTCAGTTTTGACAATGGAAAGTGTAGTAGAAATTGAATTAATTATATTTAATTTGTGGGTTGGTGCCATATATTTTTCTTCGAAACTCTTGTCGTTGTGTTCTCTGCATTTATATTCAACATGTCTTATGTATAACAACAGCCTACACACAAACGTGCAAAACAAAAACTCGCTTACTTCATTATCTAAATCATTTCAAAAGCGTCAACCTTATCAGTTTGTCCTATAAATATTTATGACAAAATGTCGGTCAAACGCTAGTCCTTGTGTACTCCTATGAGGGGTCGCTACTTATTTAAATCATGGGGCATTCTCACATTTATTTCATCGATTATATGAAAAATACAAGTATAAGAAAATTCCTACTTAACCATAAATATAAACTTTAATAACAGGAACGTTTTTTGTAAAATAACATATCTTTTGTTGCTTCTTTACTTTTCAAAGTCTCTGTGATTGCATTTGCAAAACAAATATATACACATTTAAATACATCATTGCTATGTTCATTGCCTCGCGTAGTAATACAGATTCTCGTGGTGTCCCTCGGAGGCGGTATAGTACCCTCTCTTATTCACGTCCCAGTCCGCTGAATCTCCATGTTTCACGTAGTGGAACGGGACACCTATTGGGTTCTGAAGAAATGTCTCTTTAATGCCGATTCCTTCATCTACCTGCCAATAGAATATCTGATGGTGGGTCTGAAGTAAAATTTCTTGACCGTTTGGGGAGATGTCCCCGCCCGTCGGATCTTTATTTCCTGTCGAGAGTGGGAGGGTGATGGGGTTATTCACAACAATTTGTGTCATAGAGTTATTCCAAGCAGACGATTCAGATCTTCAACAAGTACATGCTTATGTGGTAACCATTTTCAGGTATGACAACGTCTTAATTATCTAGCTCTGAATCTTTGTCTGTATTATTGATTTTATCTTCTTTTTTGTTCTATGATTATATACAAGGCATGCTATAACTTCATCACCCGTACGGGTGTCTGTGTTAAGCTTTACCTTTCATATCATGTAGAGGTTACCATGCGGATCCACCATAAGTGTTTCACAGTCCTGTTGTGGTGGGCTCCATCAGCAATGAGAAACAAAATTAACGTGTTATGAAGCAGGAACTCTAAAGGCATTTTCAAAACAGTGAAAATCACTTGTTCTAATCGGTACAGTTGTGGGACCGCACAACGCACCAAAAATAGCGTGCGCACACCGTGCATACATCGTTCACACACCGTCCGCACATCGTCCACACATGGTGCGCACATCTGTGCGATTTAGCAATCGTTCGCCCCGTTGTGCGCTTCTCTCCGCACAACTGTGCGATTTGGTATCATTTGTAGATCAAAATTACGGAATGACAAAAATACGGAAGGCTTGTATGCGATAATGTACACTGTGTATATATCTGTAATTTCTCATCACAATAATCAAGATTATACAATTTCACAATGCGTGTTACACAGTATTACAGCGACCGTTAGGCTGTCAAGAATGGGTTTGGCTCCAAGGTAACAGAACAGGTAAATAACAATTTTATGAGTGTCCGGAGTTTTACCTGACCAGTGCCTGACACACAGAGCTGATATGCGATACCGTTTGACCGTAATGAATAGTATTTGTTATTTGCATTCGTTTGCCTATAGCTCCCCTTCACCTGGATTTTCACACCCCCGGCCTTACCCGACGAGTTACGTAAGTGCCCCAGGCGGGGAGAAAACTACGGTCCAGGTACATGTACAAAGTGGTTATGTTTACCTGTATACGGGATTGTGTTGTAATTTTACATGTGTCGATTAAGTTTGTTTAAAAACACAGAAAACACAATTTCTAAATATAAGAATGTATAGACAGAAAGATCAGTTTATAGATGTTGCTAGAATATAGAAACATACGTAAACATCAAGTTTATATGTTTAAACATGAAACCGTATAAATTGTTAAGGCATTCCTCAATTTACACCAACCACGATTGTTATCGCACAACGTCCGTCCATCGTGCGCACAGATGTGCGCAAGCAATGATCGTCCAGCTTTTTATCGTTCGCCCATCGTGCACACACCGTTCACACACCGTGCACACATCGTGCGCACACCGCACATCGTGTAACGTTGTGCGATCCCACAACTGTATATTTTCTTTTTATCCTTTTACATTATATCTGTTTTTATCTTAGTGTATTTTTTAAAAGGTGTTTTACTCTGAGAGAAAACAGATAATGCCAATGAACTGTGTCTTGCTTAAATCAGAATAAGTTTGATGAATCGATTTAATTAAAAAAAATCCCAATACAAGCAATTGAACACAATGTATTTCTGCTTATACAAAATGCTGGAACAAATATTCTCTTTAGCGAAGTTTAAAGTTATAAGGATTGTTTTCCCCTTGTAGATCATTAAGACATAATTAACCATGTGAAATTTTCAAGAACGATTAGTATTTGCTTTATAAAAATGTATCACATAATGAAGTGAAAGTGAAGAAACGTTTACTTAAAAAACTCATCATACGTTTCTCTGTTTCATCTCTGCAAACCCTAATGAATGTTACAGATTCTAGTCGACAATTTCAAGCCTGGTGATACAGGCTTTTACAGGCAATGGTGTATCGTGACCGTGCGTCTATCACTGTTGTTAGTGATCTATTTATAGTAAACACTCGTGATCAAGAACTGACTCTTCTGTCGATCACGAATGATTTCATGTGTGACAAAAATACCGCATTATTGCTATTGTAAGTACGAAAAAGACGCACTCGACCTTCTATAATTGTATCTATATTACTTGCTTGTTTGCTCGATATTTTGTTGTTTATTTGTGTTTTACGTCTTATGAACAGCTATGGTCATATATTTACATATCTCCCTTTATCAGCGTAGTAAAGTCTGACTGCGTTTATATTTGCGTAAACGCAATATAAAAAGACTTTGCGGATTGATACTCGTTTCAGAAATGGCACCGTTCACGCTTCACTGTCCGATGATAGCCATGGCTTGGTTCCTGCAGCAACTGGAAACATGGAACATATTCCGAATACATTATGTCTGATTTACAACAAAGAGATGCTGGCAAACTTCTTATGTAATGCATGCACATTCACATTTCGTTGACGGTAATGTAGACAATTGCGGCGCACGTCTGATCAATCGACCACGTCACTACCAAAACAGTTAAACAACTAAAAT
>NW_018404952.1:119338-119758 GCF_002113885.1 Mizuhopecten yessoensis | reverse complement strand
AAGCAGTTGCTCATTGCGTACGTCTGATCATTCGACCACGTCACTTACCAGAGCAATTAAAACACTTCAAGCTATAAAGGAGGAAAAACAATGATGTTCATTGCGTACGTCTGATCATTCGACCACGTCACTTACCAGAGCAATTAAAACACTTCAAGCTATAAAGGAGGAAAAACAATGATGTTCATTGCTTACGTCTGATCATTCGACCACGTCACTACCAGAGCAATTAAAACACTTCAAGCTATAAAGGAGGAAAAACAATGATGTTCATTGCTTACGTCTGATCATTCGACCACGTCACTACCAGAGCAATTAAAACACTTAAAGCTCTAAAGGAGGGAAAACAAGGATGATCATTCGACCACGTCACTACCAGAGCAATTAAAACACTTAAAGCTCTAAAGGAGGGAAAACAAG
>NW_018404952.1:20929-115114 GCF_002113885.1 Mizuhopecten yessoensis | reverse complement strand
AGGAAAAACAATGTTGTTCACTGCGTACGTTTGATCATTCGACCAACTCACTACCAGAGCAGTTAAAAAACGTAAAGCTATAAAGCAGTTGTTCACTGATTACGTCTGATCATTCGACCACGTCACTACCAGAGTAGTTAAAACACTTAAAGCGATAAAGGAAGAAAAACAATGGTGTTCACTGCGTGCGTCTGATCTTCAACCACGTCCCTACCAGAGCAATTCAAAAACGTAAAGCTATAAACCAGTTGTTCACGCCGTACGTCTGATCATTCGACCACGTCACTACCAGAGTAGTTAAAACACTTAAAGCTATAAAGGAAGAAAAACAATGGTGTTCACTGCGTGCGTCTGATCTTCAACCACGTCACTACCAGAGCAATTCAAAAACGTAAAGCTATAAAGCAGTTGTTCACGCCGTACGTCTGATCATTCGACCACGTCACTACCAGAGCAGTTAAAAACCGTTAAGCTATAAAGCAGTAGCTCATTGCATACGTCTGATCATACGACCACGTCACTACCAGAGCAATTAAAACACTTAAAGCTATAAAGCAGTTGTTCACTGCGTACGTCTGATCATTCGACCACGTCATACCAGAGCAATTAAAACACTTAAAGCTTAAAGGAGGAAAAACAATGATGTTCACTGCGTACATGTACGTCTGATCATTCGACCACGTCGCTACCAGAGCAGTTAAAAACCGTTAAGCGATAAAGCAGTAGCTCATTGCATACGTCTGATCATACGACCACGTCACTCCCAGAGCAATTAAAACACTTAAAGCTTAAAGGATCATTCGACCACGTCACTACCAGAGTAATTAAAACACTTAAAGCTATAAAGCAGTTGTTCACTGCGTACGTTTGATCATTCGACCACGTCACTACAAGAGCAGTTAAAACACTTAAAGCTATAAAGCAGTTGTTCACTGCGTACGTCTGATCATTTGACTACGTCACTACCAGAGCAGTTAAAAATCGTAAAGCTAAAAAGCAGTTGTTCACTGAGTACGTCTGATCATTCGACTACGTCACTACCAGAGCAGTTAAAAATCGTAAAGCTATAAAGCAGTTGTTCACTGAGTATGTTTGATCATTCGACCACGTCACTACCAGAGCAATTAAAACAATTACAGCTATAAAGGAGGAAAAATAATAGTGTTCACTGCGTACGTCTGATCATTCGACCACGTCACTACCAGAGCAGTTAAAAACCGTTAAGCTAAAAAGCAGTTGCTCATTGCGTATGTCTGATCATTCGACCACCTCACTACCAGAGCAGTTAAAACACTCTAAGCTATAAAGGAGGAAAAACAATGGTGTTCACTGCGTACGTTTGATCATTCGACCACGTCAATACTAGAGCAATTTAAACACTTAAAGCTATAAAGGAGGAAAAAAAATGTTGTTCACTGCGTACGTCTGATCATTCGACCACGTCACTACCAGAGCAATTAAAACACCTAAAGCTTTAAAGGAGGAAAAACAATGTTGTTCACTGCGTACGTTTGATCATTCGACCACGTCACTACCAGAGCAGTTAAAAAACGTAAAGATATAACGCTGTTGTTCATTGTGTACGTCTGATCATTCGACCACATCACTACAAGAGCAATTAAAAAACGTAAAGCTATAAAGCAGTTGTTCACTGCGTACGTCTGATCATTCGACCACGTCACTACCAGAGTAGTTAAAAAACATAAAGCTATACAGCAAGCAGTTGTTCACTGCGTACGTCTGATCATTCGACCACGTCACTGCCAGAGCAATTAAAAACCGTAAAGCTATAAAGCAGTTGTTCACTGCGTATGTCTGATCATTCGACCACGTCACTACCAGAGTAGTTAAAAAACATAAAGCTATACAGCAAGCAGTTGTTCACTGCGTACGTCTGATCATTCGACCACGTCACTACCAGAGCAGTTAAAAATCGTAAAGCTATAAAGCAGTTGTTCACTGAGTACGTCTGGTCATTCGACCACGTCACTACCAGAGCAGTTAAAAAACGTAAAGCTATAAAGGAGGAAAAACAATGTTGTTCACTGCGTACGTCTGGTCATTCGACCACGTCACTACCAGAGCAGTTAAAAAATTAGAACATATAAAGGAGGAAAAACAATGTTGTTCATTGCGTATTTTCTAAATTTACCTATCATCGATGTCGGTTTACTGGAACAATATTATCCTAGCAACCTCGGCTACCGTAGTAACCATTGTATCAACCCGACTTTCATTTCTTTGTATAGCATTCAACCATTCTTTATGATGCAAATATAAGGATGGTACTTCATTGTGACGGCGTTTACGGTAGTATGAACTCCGCTGGCAACGAACATATTCTTTATGAAGTTCAGTCCTTATTTAGGGACATGTAAGGCTTTGGTGGTGAACGAAAGTCAAAGCACTCGGCGACCACCGACCTGCGACAAGTACCTGGCGACTGCCCCATGTAGGCCTGGAACCCGCGACCAAGTGGTGGAGGTCTGGTGATTATTTATATTATTATTATTTGTTATCCTGAGGCAGTTAGTTAGTTAGATTCACTTGACTATCTATGAAACTGAGAATGATTTGGATTCAGTTATAATAAATGAGACATATCACGTAAAGAAAAAGTACATGTGAAGTTACATGTTGTTACTTTGAATGCAGTTGTAAAACTATGGTTTATTCAATGAATTGATAAAGTGACGAATTATGAGATTAATGATTACTTACGATTCACTGAATAATGAAGATATTAATTTCTGTACATCCGCTATAAGTTTTAATACTATTTACTTATGCATTTTAATAAATACATTTTTAAATTACCACTATCAATTGTAACTTATTTATCCATTGATGTGAACAACATATATCATGTATATATCAATCGCTCATGATCTCACTTGAGAATTACTTACTCGAATGAAAATAAACCCTAATTATCATCGATTTAAATTTTCATTTGGCGTAGCAGTACCCTTCTATATCCGTTCTATTAAGAGGTTCGTTTACGAGAGTATAACTGAAACTGCTGTTTGCACTGAATGAATGCATAGCCTGAACATTATTGTTACGATTGCACTCAGAAAAAAATAATAAAAAAGCACACGTTGAAAAAGTGTACCAGTACTTTTGGGCCTTCTGGTGGCTTTTACATACGTTGGGGTTATACTATCATGATATGACATTAAATTAAGGTCAGCTTGGAGACAATACCGAGATATGAGGGGGTAACGTTGGAGACCAAAATCTTAAATGGATGCATTTTTACAAAATTACATGTTATTTTTTTGAAAGTATCTTCATCATTTTGGTGTATTGCGTGGCACTTAAGCTGCACATATTAAAAATGGCCGAAAAGAGCACATGGTTGATAAGTAGGTCCCTGTGACCTTGGTATATTGGCTTAACTATGTCAACAATTCTTTCTTTTTTGTGCTCAATACTTATTAGAACCATACAACAATCTTACCAAATCGTGTTATTAAGTATCTTAACCAAACCTCAATAATTTGGGTTTGAAAAGAATCGGGATGAGGGGGACGAGGAGGGGGTGTTGTCGAAGTAAGCAGGGGGAGTTTTTTCTTTATCCCCCTTTTTAACACTTTTATTCATAAGTACAGCGTGTGTAGCTAAAAAGTCACACTTTTATTTAGACATGCATCCGACTTTCACATATACCAAAAAGTAAGCATTTACATAAATTTGTTTTTATTTTGGTCAAATATCTAGGAACGTCGGATGTACCAATCGACTCTTTTCAACTTCATCATTGTTTACATGTCTATGTCTATATATTGTATTGTATTATGTATTACCTACATGTTCTAAAACTTTGTTGCTACATTACTAATAAAAGTTCGTGTACTTCATATTTTAAAATAAGATGTCACAAATTTCTTTGTCATTTATAAAATTACCATTAACAACATTTTTATCTTAAATGGGTTTTTTTATGTTAAATAATGCAACAAAACAAGCTTTTGTCTCTGAACATGAATTATCCAAGCTGACATAAAATGTAAAACCTCCTCATTAATTTTTTTTAATGATCTATTTCAATAAAATAGTTACTTAACTTCATATTATCAATAAAGCATGCCCAATTACTATCATAATGTAATCATTTTAAAAAAGTCATGTCATCAACTTAGAGCACTACGCGTTGTTGATAAGAGCAGTCTCTGAATTGGTGTGAGGCTGGGGAAATGCGTATCTGTTGTATCTCTACTTATATCCTGACGGTCAAATATCTACAATACCTATGTAAGTTATACCTTATCACTATCTGTGTCAGAGATTGTTCTCTCATACTTTCCGCCAATCGCTTAACTTGGAACTTGACACCGTGTTTCATTTGACATGTGTTTCCTCCGATCAAACAGATAGAATTGCTGACCTGCATAGTCTGCTGGCTTTCTGAAAATGAAAGTTAACTGTGGAACTTAACATTGTGTTTTCCTAAGAGAATAGTTCCCCGATGAAAATGGATCTGATATTTCTGGACAGAAAACAAATGTGTAGATGTTGACGAGGTCTGCGTATGGTTAAGCTAACAAGCCTTTGACCAGATGGGCAGCTTGTAAGTTTTCCCATTGTAGTTTGTAAGCAGTGTTGTGATTGGTCAAATCAGACAAAGTGAAAAATATCACTTTTATAGAATGAATAATTTTCAAACTAATATAAATCTATTATGGTGTGTGAAAATGGTTTTAGTAACCCTTACAGATATTGTAAAGTGTTGTGGCTTAAGAGTTGTCCCTCTTAGTTCAGATGAACATCATGTTGCATCATGTACCACTATTCATGATATATTACCTTGCCTGTCAGTTTCCATTACATAGTACATACAATAGTATACATGCTTTTTTGAAAATAATTTGATTTATAATTAATAGCCATTGATTTCATCTGCTTAGTGCTGGTTGTTGTCCTCATCATTGTTGCCTTCGTCTTTAGAACCGTTAATGAGGTTCATTCTATATCAGTACCTGTTGATTCTGTCATCTTAACTGTTACTTTCCTCCTAGCAACTGTTGATTATTTCCCCACAAGTAGCTTCGTCTTTACAAATGTTTTATTATTTCGTCTTAAAGTTTGATTCCTTCTTCTTAACTGAAGTTCTTTTTTCCTAAATGTTGTATCCGTCTTCACAGCAAATTATGTCGCCTTCATAAACGTCAACATTTCACCATCTGCAATAAACATCTTAATACTCATTAAACGAACGAATCTAGACTACTTACCAGCCCTAAGTTTTCTATTTTATTTGGTTTTTCAACTGCATGTTCTACTTGTTTGTCTTCCCTAGTTTGAAACGTAGCGAATCAGATATCCATTGTAGCAAAAACTGTTAGAACATAATATTCTTAAGTCAATATTCTATAGATCGGAGATAGCCTAGACCGATCCAAGTGTCAGCCTGCTATAGTATGATCATGTTAAAAAGTACCAGTCAGTATCATCGTTTCAGTTATTGTTTAAAATCTTTAAATCATGATTCTGCAAATAATTCGGCTCTTCAGTCGTCTACCACTTTGAAATTGGTTAGATATCAAATGTTTATATTTCTTTCTGTAGGAAACAAAGTGTAATTCATTTTTGGCATAATGTGTCAATAACCAGATTGTATAGATTCAATCCCGTCGGTGTCAAGTTCACCTTACAAGACACAAGGTGCAATTTAGTTTTCCTCGTTTTTGGAAAATCTTTAGTGTTGAGTGTATGCCGGAGATACCACAACACATAACGCCCCCTAGATGTGAACAAAGGTGAGCAGGTAAACAACACAGTCGACGACACGGTGCTCAGAAACACGTATACGAAATACATTGTACGTAACAGTTACATGTACCTTAATTGATCAATCTGATTACACCTGATTTTGTTCTTATTTTAACGACAACAAAATGCTATGCTAGTATATGTACTGCCAAGTGTCCCAATACATTTTAACCTGTGATCAGGAAATCGAAACACTAATATCTCGTACCTCTGTACGCAAGGGATACCAAGAAAATAGAATTCTAACATAATCGTTAGTTCAATCTACGCGATAAAAACGTTATCACTACAACTCTGCTTGCTTTTTAATCAAGGCTTAATATCCTATGTAACTCGCTTTAGTATTAATGCGCATGTATTAGCTACACCTATAGACAAAGCCTAAACATGCTTTTTTGTATTAGTATTAAAGTGAATTGTCTCAATACCTCATTGTTGTCGTAAATAACGGACATGTAATACAGCACAAAAACAATCGGATCTGTGGACGTGCAGACTTTGTCTGACAGTGAATTGGTTAGGTTATAAATAATTCCTCGGATTTCAAATAAACTGTAAGTAATACCAGTCGTGTTAGACACGTGAGAATATAAAAGTACACATGCATGTAGTTTTCACGTTATAAATGTCTTTGCATTAAAATAAATTGTATTTTAGCTCGATAGTATTGGACACATACGGCTATATAGACACACGCATACGACGACAAGTTCAAGGCGTATTGGTACACAATAAAGCGCTCTCTGACAGGTTGTAAATCTTTGTGGATCAATAACAGGAGAACTCGCTTGTTACGATAAGAATGAGATGTTAAAAAACAATAGAGTTTCCTGAATTGATTGGCAATAAATAAAACACTTCAGCAGATTATGGTTCGTATCTGGATGTAAATATTGATACATTGGGCGTGGATGAGAGAGTGCATTGAGATAGGATGGTGTAAAATTTCTTCGTGTTTCGTTATCAAACCTCCTGCTTATCGTTACGTAATGAAGCTTATCTGTATATGTGAGGACATAGCGTTACTTGAGAGTGGGTAAATACCCACCCTCAAGACACACTTTGCCTATATAATACTAGTAAAATGAGAGAATATAGGACACAGGGGTGTAGGATAGGGAAATTCTCCAGAGGGGGTTTTCAAATTTGGTAAAACCCGAAGCTATGCCGAGGGTTTCGCCGAATTTAAAAACCCCATGTCTGGAATTTCCCTATCCTACACCTTTGGGCATGAAAGGGTATTTTTCTCCCATTTCAACCACCAGAATAAGCTCAGAAACCATGAAAATGCGTTTAGATTGGCCACCATTTTAGAAATATCAATTTTCCCCCTTTTTAGACGAAAACGAAAAAGGTTTTAATTTCATCACGTCGTCTTTTTCGTATTGCGGCATCGGAGAGTTCCAAATTCGTGATGTCATGTCATTATTGAGCCATTGTCACGTCACATGAAAAGGGGTGTACATGTAAGATAAAAAAAATCTACACACCTTTCTTACCCTGGACAGCTCTATTTTAAACACAGGGAAATGAGAGAAAAGGTTATCCTCACGAAATGAGGATTTTTTTGATCGTGAGGATAACTTTTCTTAACTATTTTTAATGACATCATCGACTTTTTCGGCTTACTTTATTATACATTATTTAGCTGACGGGTTGGTTTTGACGACGTCATCGAGTTTTTCGGCTTTCTTTATTATACGTTATTTAGCTGACGGGTTGGTTTTGACGACGTCATCAAGTTTTTCGACTTCCTTTAGTGTATACATGTTATTTAGGGGATAGTACGTTGTTTTGAGTGGCTATACTGGCGATTAGAACATGAAATTTGGATTGAACTCGAGACCGGTAGACCTGGTCTCTGGACACCAGAAACTTGATATATCCCTCAACCCCATATTATAACTGTATACTAACGTAAGCCGAAAAACTCGATAGTGTCGTCAAAACCAACCCAGTCAGTCAAAATACACAATCATCAGTCATACCAAAACTAGATGACGTCATTAAAAAGAAAAGTTATCCTCGTTTCGTGAGGATAACCTTTTCTTTCATTTTACTAGTATTATATAGGAAAAGTGTTTCTTCAGGGTGGGTATTTACCAACCCCCAAGTAACGCTATGTCATCATTTTTGTATATAATGTTGAAACATTGAATGTTGTTAATAATTATTTGATCACTAGCATCTTTTGATATACTTACCTTTCACTAAATTCATTTTTCGAATATTATATTTAAATAACTTTGTCTCATTTCCATATGTATTTTACTTAATCTACAGACGCAGAATATTAGTCCCATAAAATTGCAGCTTATAGTTATACACTAGAGCCGCAAAATGGAGTACAATGATAATATTAAAGAATTATTAGCGTTTTGGTACCGGCATTCGTCATCATAATGTTGCCGTTTAAAGATTTTCAATCGGACTAATACACTGTATCGACATAAAATCAAGGTGTCAAGTTATTTTAAAAACTAAGATGCAATGTACCTTGTCTGCTTTTTTTGAAATTAAACTAGTTGATTAGATTTGACTATTGTTAAATATGCATGTTTATCATTTTTGTCGGATATGCTAGTATTGCTTATATTAAGATTACCTATAGAATGTGCACTCCATCTTTTCTATGTCCATAGTTCCATAAATTCATTGATTTAAAGCTCTCGTTGTGTTATCACTTTGGTGGTATTCCCTAAAAACATACAGGACTTTCATGTACACTGTAGCAAAGGATGTCCGCCATACCCTTTTCAGCGTCTGGGAAAGCAACATTTGTGATTTACTCATCCGTTATTGACGTTGTCTGGCAAAGTCCTGTAATTTGACAAGCATTGTCTCATATGTCACAAGATCAGGGCTTAATTGAACGCTTATTGACATATCCTTCATTACTGTTCGTCTTTATTTGGTTGATACTATAAGAAGTAAATCCATATATTAAGGTATCGCACCAAAATTGATTTCCAAAAGATCAAAGTTTAATATTTCGCACATGTGGAACCTTTCCTGAAGTTTCCTGCCACATCACAGAAGGTAAATCGGTCACAAACGATATACGACGTAGTTGGAATGTATCTAGTTATGACAAAAACCAAGTGGCACTGTGTGTTCCGTTGATAAACCGTATCCTGCTGATGTATCGGTTCGTCGTTGACATTATACGAAACTATTCTTGTTTAACAAATCTGCAATACTTGATATTGTACTCTTAAGAGGATTTTTGTCTACATGAAAACAACAATTCATGTTGAAAACACCATGGGTAATCTCAATGTCCTTGCTGTCTAATATATTGCTTACTTGCTATGATTAAAATACAAATGTCCTTCGAATTCAGGAAACCATATGTGCATCTTCTGTTTAGCTCCTACACCTTAATGAAAGATCACGTCTATCTAATGTTACACTCCTACAGATTAAGAAAATCGCACGTGTGTCTCATACGCACTCGTACACATTAAGGAAAGAACACGTGTGTCTCATGCGCACTCCTACACATTAAGGAAAGAACACGTGTGTCTCATGTGCACTCCTACACATTAAGGAAAGAACACGTGTATCTCATTTTGCACTCCTACACATTAAGGAAAGAACACGTGTATCTCATTTTGCACTCCTTCACTTTAAGGAAAGAACACGTGTATCTCATGTTGCACTCATACACATTACGGAAAGAACACGTGTATCTCATTTTGCGCTCCTACACATTAAGGAAAGACCACGTGTATCTCATGTTGCACTCATACACATTACGGAAAGAACACGTGTATCTCATTTTGCACTCATACACATTAAGGAAATAACACGTGTATCTCATTTTGCACTCCTACACTTTAAGGAAAGAACACGTGTCTCATACGCACTCCTACACATTAAGGACAGAACACGTGTATCTCATGTTGCCCTCCTACACATTAAGGAAAGCACACGTGTGTCTCATGCGCACTACTACACATTAAGGAAAGAACACGTGGATCTCATGTTGCACTCCTACACATTAAGGAAATAACACGTGTATCTCATTTTGCACTCATACACATTAAGGAAAGAACACGAGTATCTCTTTTTGCACTCCTACACATTAAGGAAATAACACGTGTATCTCATTTTGCGCTCCTACACATTAAGGAAACAACACGTGTGTCTCATACGCCCTCGTACACATTAAGGAAAGAACCCGTGTGTCTCATGCGCACTCCTACACATTAAGGAAAAAACACGTGTATCTCATCTTGCACTCATACACATTCAGGAAAGAACACGTGTATCTCATGATGCACTCCTACACATTAAGGAAAGCACACGTGTATCTCATTTTGCACTCATACACATTAAGGCAAGAACACGTGTATCTCATGTTGCACTCCTACACATTAAGGAAAGAACACGTGTGTATCATGTTGCACTCCTACACATTAAGGAAAGAACACGTGTGTCTCATGCGCGCTCCTACACATTAAGGAAACAACACGTGTGTCTCATACGCACTCGTACACATTAAGGAAAGAACACGTGTGTATCATGTTGCACTCCTACACATTAAGGAAAGAACACGCGTGTCTCATGCGCGCTCCTACACATTAAGGAAACACCACGTGTGTCTCATGCGCACTCCTACACATTAAGGAAACAACACGTGTGTATCATGTTGCACTCCTACACATTAAGGACAGAACACGCGTATCTCATGTTGCACTCCTACTCATTAAGGAAAGAACACGTATATCTCATGCGCACTCATACACATGAAGGAAAGAACACGCACGTGTATCTCATGCGCGCTCCTACACATTAAGGAAACACCACGTGTGTCTCATGCGCACTCCTACACATTAAGGAAAGAACACGTGTGTCTCATGCACACTCCTACACATTAAGGAAAGAACACGTGTGTCTCATGCGCGCTCCTACACATTAAGGAAACAACACGTGTGTATCATGTTGCACTCCTACACATTAAGGAAAGAACACGTGTATCTCATGTTGCACTCCTACTCATTAAGGAAAGAACACGTATATCTCATGCGCACTCATACACATGAAGGAAAGAACACGCACGTGTATCTCATGCGCGCTCCTACACATTAAGGAAAGATCACATGTGTCTCATGTTGCACTCCTACACATTAAGGAAAGAACACGTGTATCTCATGCGCACTCCTACACATTAAGGAAAGAACACGTATATATCATGCGCACTCCTACACATTAAGGAAAGAACACGTGTATCATATGGAATTTCGTTTATTTGACAATCATACAAATAAAACTAAAAAAAAAACATCATGAAACAACAAGTTAATTATTAATCATGATAATTTTAACATCAATCATCACCCGTTGATATGCTATCGTTACATATCGAACTACATATACCCATATCATATTAAGCCTCCGATTCAAAAGTAAATAAGGTTACATTGAAGAGATACTTTGTAAAATTAGGCTAGGAATTTTTTTGGATGGTAATATAAACAAAGTTATTCATGATCAAAATATCATAGGAAAAACAAATAATTGTGAAAAAAAACAATATGTTAAAACAAACCCGGAATATTTCTGTCCCCTTAAACCTGAATCGTCTTACGCATTGGTAGGTAACCATAATATATATATGCAAATCTTTACTGTATATTACTGTAAAAGGATGTTTAATGATTTCTCTTTGAATATCACAAATACTTAGCGGGTTTGGCAGAATAAAGAGCTCGAGAGAAAAATCATGCCATACGAGCGATCGCCATGAGAACAATCTTTTCATTAAGAGTGCGTAAAGAAAGTAGAAAACCACGGCAGCTGACCCCATTTTTTGTCTCCGTCTGATGTGATGAATGATAAGATTGTAAGAGAGATCATTGCTGTTAATACGACATTACAATATGTTTTATCCATTTCACATTCAAACCAATTGTAAATTACATTTGTGATGACATAACTTAAAGGAGACATGAAGACAGTGCTATGGTCAGCAACAAAACGGCTGTGTTATTTGTGACGTCGTTTTATATGTAACGTAAGTTTGAGTGTGACTCCAAAGGGAGTAACTGAAATTGAGCGTTTACGTACGCAGATCATCATTCTTCTCTTGTAATTTAAAATTGAAACAAAAAGTGGAGAAAAATAAATAAACAAAAAGTGAATTTTGCTCATGAATGGTTTCTTTTAACCTGAACATGTGTTTCAGGTATACAAAATATTGGGTCAACTCTTCACACTATCGATACTATAACTTAAGAAACTACTTCTGCTAGAATACCATTTGCTACAAAGGAGATATCGTATAATTCAAATTATCCATTATAACTGTTCTGTAAGACAATGATACATATGTAGCAGAGGTTTTATTTAAACGTACAATAAAAATTGCAAAAAACAAACTTTAAGGAGAGTTGATATCGTTTAATGTGTTTATAAATGTAAATGTAGATCTTTCAACACAATATGTGACTGTACTGATATCCTTCATCCTAACGTGAAAGGTACAAAGAGACACAATCTACTTTTTTCAATTTAGCATGTTTCCGATTGATGAACATTAGAACAAGACCTAGAACATCCTTTGCCATTCATACCTGTTCTCAGGTCATGTAATGACAGCAAAAGACTTGTGTTGTTAGCAGTATATCACAAGCCTAAGACGAGAATATTTGTATTTCTTTCTGCGATATCTTCAGAGTGTAGCGTTAAACTATATCGCCATTCCTTTGTAAAGCAGTTAAATCAAACTAACAGAGCTTTTATATCAACAAAACCATTGACAGCTATATAAATAACTTAACACATAAATGGTGAGTTCATTCAGCATGTTACCGGCCTCACGAGGAATCACATAAATAGTCTTTCCTCAAACAATGTGTTATGAAATAAAGAATGATGTTTTGTGCTTCATAAACGGTGCAGAATGAACTCACAGCCTTCATCAAGCGTCAGATACACATTTTTCGTAGTTAAGTGACAACAATTTGACAGGCAAAATCGCATGGCAGGTAGTCAGATGTCCTTAAAATGCAAAATACAACACAGTACTTCCAGAAATTAAAAATATGTTTTTGTTGTTAACACCTTATATGAAGAGTTACTTGTGAGAATCCAAAGGTTAAAACATAATCTACAGAGTAAACATGAACATGATTATGCAACATGCGATCATTATTAATTAACGCCATCAATGTTATTATGATCTGCCGATTTCGCTAGATTATGGAAATCTTTATTCAAGAAACGAAAAGGTTTATACAATCAGGTTCAGTAACTTGTGTATTAGTCATTTCAATGTAACATATGCAAATTGTACAACATATATATTTAACAGTTAAACCTTGGAGACCATATTAACAAAGTGAAGTAGTACAGATGCAAAAAAAAATTTAACCTCTTTATTGTCGCAAATACTTGTCTTTTACGTTTTCATATTAATCAATTACATTCTTACAGGAATTATAAAATAAAACAACATAACACATTATTTATTCCTAGTTTTAATTTGTTTGATTAAAAATAAGGTTAGTATTGAAATTGACAACTATCCTGGTAGTTCAGCGTCGAAAATACATCACACAATAATTGTTTGCCAAATCAATACAAAAAACGTAAAAAGGTCAAAGCATCATCGCTTTTAATATGCATTTGTGTTCATGGTACCCTGTATACAAATCAGCGCCCATAATATACGAAGTCTACTTAAGTTTGATCAATGACCAAAAGCTTAACCAGCGTAACAACAAACAAGGAAATAACATTGAAAGATGAAACAAAACAAACAAAATGATATGAAAATAAATAAAATTAAACAGACACAAAATACAGTATGAACAATAGCAAAATGAGTTTTATGGAATGATATGTTTTAAGAATATATCAAAATCAATCAATAGTAAAAACTTCAATTCCATTGGAAGTCAGCAACTATCAAATGTGACAGTATCATACATATTTAGATACCAATCAATTTCAGCAGTTACGCAATTATTTACATCTACATTGTATGGGTATATCTGGACAGCTAGCACGATGATAAGTATGTACAGTGAAACTTCGATATATTGTCATCGGTTGTCAAGCAGAACTTTGAGTGTCATGAAGGGGTCAACAATATAAAGAGAGAAGCTTAAGTTTCCAAGAACTACCTAAGAACAAGAGTTGTCAGTAAGCGAAATTAAATGGATGACATGATATCAAGTTTTTACCGTTTATAGACTACGTGGTGAGTACCACATCAGATTACAAGATTTCAAAAACTGGTATTATAAATCATCATTTCATTAGTTCACTGAATATAAACATCAATCTTATATACAAACTCTATTTACTTGCACGAATAAAGTGTGCTATTCTTTCTGATTTTGTGTTTAAAACATTAACATAAGTCAAAAACACAAAAATATCTATAAGTACAGTGAAATGGTCCTGGGACGACACAGTGACTTTTAAGTTTTCACGTTGTTACAAAATTAACTAATTGCAATAAAAAATAAATTAGTTATTACATGTAATTTGTCTCGCGAATATCAGTCATATTATCTTAACAATTATTACAATAAATTATCATATTAACACTAGTGTAAACTATATTCCCATCAGTGGTTATGTATTCTTATCATCGATATTCTTAGTCGGCCATTGCAAGAAAAATAATTTTGAATTCATTTTGTATTTGATGATTTAAATAAATGGTATGGAAAGATATTTAACGTCTTAAATTAATTTTCATTAGCCTCATAGACATCAAACAACTCTAGATTAATCGTTTTTATACAATAAGATGAAAAGCGTACCTGTTGACAAGAAACGTAAAACCGTATAGGACCTAAATTGTAAAAGAAAAGAAGTATTTATGTAAAATAATATTCAAAAACATATAAATAAATGTGTTGAGATAAGAACACTTGATAAATGATCTCGTTTATATTTCCAATAAAGAGAATAATTACTATTGAAATTGCTTCCAATTTAAAACGAAATCTGTAATATTAGCTCTTGTTTAATTTAATTAAGTAATGTAAATCGCAGAATTTCACACGATCTTTAAACTGAAGAAAAAAATTATTTGCAAAAATAATTTGATACTCTAGTTTTCCATATGTGAAATCATATACATTTTTTTTGGAAAGAAATGGTTTTAACAAATTTAATCTTTTAACGTACACAATTAAAGGTATAATGAAAAACCTAGAGTTGTGGAAACTATTAACAGAACATCGAGAAATAGGTCGTGGCAAAAACTACAACGTTTTTAATCAAGATAAGTGTATAACTTCATACGTGTGCTTAATCTTAAAGACACGTTAAAATTAAATTGAAGTATTACGTTCATTGTATGTTTATAGGTATTGAATGTTTATGACACATTAATGCAAGTGATGTCACTCATGCAATAGCTTTTATGAGTGCCCAGTATAATATGTATCAATTATTGACTGTAGCAAAGGTTGATACGTTGTCACATGGTTGATACGCAGTCAGAGGTCGATACGTATCTAGCAGGTGCATTTAATAACGTGTTAGCCAAGACCTAACTTTTTATATTACACACCATTTTTTAAATAGCTGGAGATATAAGATATATAAACAGCGAAAATCAAGGGGTGGTTATCGGAAATATATATCCGGGTCTAAATTTAGAATCATGAGGTCGATATTGTGACTTGCTGGACAAAAACAGAAACATATGGTCAATATGCTATATATTAACGAACCTTAGACCAATGATTAGCCAATTAAAATCAAGGAAACCTTAGCAAGTATTAATTACATGTTAAAGTAGCATAAGTATTGCTTCCACTGAACAAAACAAATATTGCAATAGATTTAAGGACACTGAGCCAGTATATCCGCGGAATTTTAAGCAGATTTCAAAAAAATGGTAGATTGAAATGTTCAAACATGTTTTATTTATATATACTATACATCCACTTTATTAACTCTATATAAAAGTAATTGGTTAAATCGAATATATCCCCTCTTTTGCCTGACTGTGTTTTAATCCTGTGTGTTAGTCTGGGAACTAAAACACACCTACACAAGGGTGTTTCCGTCGAGCCAATTAGGCGAGAGATGGGCGGAGCTTGCTACCGAACTCGGTAGCGGCGCGCATTTGGTTCCATTGCCATCAATAGGGTAGTTGGGACGTGAAGCCATACAGCTTATATTTTACAAATATTTTCTGGTTAAACTATCTCTCCAGTGTGTATCGGTATAATAAAATGGTTAAAGTATGGTGTTGAGGGATATAGCAAGTTTCTGATGTCCCTTGACCATGCCTAATAGACCTGGTCTCGGGACACCAGAAACTTGACATATCCCTCAACCCCATACTTTAACTGTATATTAACGTATCGACCCGCTGATTAGCCCATGGATCATACTTTAATATATCTTTATACTTTTTCTTCCATGGTAATTGTTCAACTTTATACAAATTAAGAGAAAAAGGTCACTGACTGTGAAGAAACATTACCATCTGTGAACATTTATTTTTCATTAGTTGAACCAACTGCTATTTTTTGTACATCTGAGTATTGTAACCTAACAGAAAATATTTACACATCTATACTTTATATATATATCTATATATAACTATATATAACCTATGTTAACTATCTCCGAGGTCCCAATGTGGTTCTAGTAGTAAGATCCGGTCTGTGTCTACTTCTTGACGAGCCATGTTGACTTTGCAATCCTGTGGGTAACAATTAAATGTTTACATTAATTCTTTGCAATTTTAAATATAGCTTCAGATTGATATGATTTTCTTTTATACCAAATGTTGGGCTTTGGTTCTAAGTAAAGTACATACAAGACCAAAACAGGAAGTCAGTGTATAAAAAGAACAAAAAGAGCCAAGCAGACGCCAAGAAAAAAGTTAGATATAATTAATTATAACTGAGGAGAAACAAGGAACTCAGCAGGGTTAACACATCCTGCACAAAACAATGGTAGAAGTCGTTTTCATGGCCTCGTTTTGACAGTACTTAAAGTTCGTTTTCATGGCCTCGTTTTGACAGTACTTAAAGTTCGTTTTCCAAATACATGGCAAAATATTTTCCACTTGTATATTGTTTCTATGCGGGAAGTAAAGAACAATTAGAGAAAAAGAAACCATTGGAAGGTCACTCCAATTCCTTAATTAAATAGTTTCTGTAAGGACACCTTAAATCATACCTATCTTCACAAGTTTGATCGTTCAAACGAAATTGGATATATCGCATATTAAGTTTATCTTTTTTAATTTAGTTCAGAAAAAACGTTTCATCTGTGTATTGTAACTGCTTAGTGATATCGCGAAGCATGACAACGAAACCGTTTTTATTAATGGGAAATAACTCTTCCTTTCTAATTTGTGTGATTGCAAGATGTATGTTCACAAATGATGTGTATAAATAAGATATATAAAAAAACTGTCTTTTTTATATCATATATATTTTTAATTGAGCAGCACATCAATATGCCTCGTAATTATCTACATAAATTAATGTTTCTGCTTTATAAATAGTTGAAATAGTATATTAGAATAAGAGAGAAATAAGTACCACCTAATTAATTGCTAAAATTTTATCCATTATGTCTTTCTCTTTAAACTATGATATTACTATTAGTTGGTAGCATACGTTCTCTTCCTTTGCCCTTTTGGTTTTTTTCATTGACTAACATTTTGTCGGATTGCAACACCCACAGCTTTTCTAATTAAATTCTATTTTTCTATTTTAAGGTACCGTGCTATGATAGGAGGAGGTGCTGTTTCAGTAAATATTTGTAGTGTAAGAGCGTAGAAGAGATGCACTTCTAGTGAACGCAGGGGCTATAATCAAAAGAAACGTATCGGCCATATGAAACCTATCAAAACCAAAACATAGGTTTACTGATGAAATCCAGCTTTTACCGAGATTAAATTACAACCAGCAAAATTATAATAAAAGGACAAGAGGCAGTGTCATTAAGACATCAAAACTAACTGGAATGACGCCGAATTATGAAGGAAACCATAAAGGATTAGCCTCGAGAACGTGTAAACACAATCGCTAATTTGTAACGTACTTGCATGGTGTTTTATATTGGCGAGAGTATTTACAAATTATTTTATTGTGTTTAGCGGATTAAACTACACAGCTAACAGAACTTGACTGATGGGTTATATTCTATGTCTAATAGTGTATATAATATTGAGGAACCTTTGCATACACATTTGTTAGGTTGATCAGACAGATATAGTGTTATCAAACGGAAACCAGCGTTAATTACCAAAGTGTTTACATGTGTCATACTGTGAAGGTATTCAGCGTGCATGCATGCATGTAAATAAGCACCTCTATTTATGTAAATTGGAAAATGTTCATATCATTGATTAAATCCTTATTGGAACTATAACAGTTGATAAGACATTTTGAAACCATATTTACACATATAAAAGAGAAAACACCAGGCAAACAAATTCGATAACGAAAGATAAAATCTGTATGAAAGATAAAACAAAAAAGGGCACTGGAAAGATACCATAAAACAAACAACGACATGAACTAATGAACTAGTGACAAAGAAGATATCAAGACAAAAAGTTGAACAGAAACAGGTGCACGGGAGACACCAAGACAAAAGGTTGAACAGAAACTGGTGCACGGGAGACACCAAGACAAAGGGTTGAACAAGATCAGGGGTAACAGACACACTTTCTTCTCCAATAAACAAACTCGTTGATGCAAAACGTTACACTGACCTTCAGATTTACAGTTTCGGCAGTTGTGTTTATTGCACCGCTCTTTCATTCGACACTTTATTGAACCACCCTGCAATAACAAAATGACGAAATTAAAATTAATTTCTGGCTGTTCTGGCAACACAGATCCCTTCAAATTAGTGCAGAAATTGAAATAAAATATAACAAATCAAAGGAGCCGAGTTGTTTTCATATTGGCATTTAAACAATTATATACATAGTAAGTAAATCATAGCAAATGTCACAACAATAAAGAAAAAGCTAAGAAATCTATTAACTATGCAATGTTATCTATCACTGTAGACGAGATATCTTTACAGTACGTTTTCCTAATTTCTAACATTAGTAACCTTATTTATGTATAATTTGCTACACAGGGTGAGATTTTTGACACCACACTGCGACGCATAGTTTACCAACACATTAAGATAATACAATAACTCAGTGCGAATGTAGTGCTAAGGCGAAATCACTTTTAAATTAGCAAAGCAGGTTCTGAGCGATGTGAATTTCCCATATAAAATTAAATGTGGAACCATTTACATGAACATAACAATAAAAAGAACGCTAAATCAGTGTAAATCGAAAATAATGCATACATTTATACAGGAATATGTTCTATTTTATCGCAAATAACATAACAAAACGTGCGAAATTTCACTGGAATTAAATTTCCGCCATTACTTTACCATGGAAAGATGAAATGATGTCCCGGAAATGCCAATGAAGAGAGTGTGGTTCTGTATGGTTACAATTACACATTCACGCAGCAGTATAAAAACATCTAGTACCTCACACTTCTGGTCTAGATTATATTTGTATGCGTACTGGAGAAAACGCACTTCAGCTGAAATGTGTTGGAGAACCACACACATTTATCAACAAACAAACTGTTCTACCCTCGTTTGTTTTGTATAGAGGACCACCGACAACCCAAGCCGTAATATTTCATCAAATATGAAATATACACTTCTAGCTTTTTTAAATATTTATTTGTGTAATGGTAAATTTTGCCACACACATGCGATATGCTATTTTGAAAGAATGGTCTGATGAGGAAAATTATAAGATATCGGAATTGCTCCTTAATAAAACAAAATCCAGATTTATTTACACTTTTGTAACTTGAAGAATACTACTCAATTTAGAATACTACTTCTTAAAACAATGTAAGTCAATTTAGTCAGTAGTATGCTATTTTACCAGAAAACTACGGGCGTATCCATTACTCGACTCAAGATACACAGTCTAACCATTGGGTTACACTTAGGCGAGAACCACTAGATACATTAGCAGTTACTGTAATAATGAAATTCTTCATTTACCCGACATCTGCAGACATAGCAATTCCGAAGACCAAACGGTGGCACTCGACTCCACTGTGCTGTAGATCGGACTTCGTCTGAACATCCTATAATGTTACCAGATAGTTACGCAAATTGAATGAATATTTAGTAATATAATAACTGCCTAGAATATTGCCTCTCACTTTAGTTAAGGAACTAAAACGACATATTCAAGATAGTTACATAACGCCGAATATAGCTAAGCTAATGGCGTGACATCAACTATTTTCAAACTCAGAAACCCTATATTAGTTTTGAAATTATTAAAATACGACCTGTATTGCTTTTGAAATTATACAGTTACAAAGTTATATAAAATTCTAAATAACACTAAACACGTCTTTTCTGTTTTTAGTTTCAAAAACCACAGATACCATCAATGTCAACTCCTGATCTCATCATTAACTTTTTTTAAAGAGTAAAACCGTCCTCATATAATAATTAGTCTATGGTATTCAGAAATGGATGACACAAATTTACCTCTTTGTGACGGTACTTCCGGTAGTACAACAGGGGGAATGGTTATTACGTCCTGGAAAACAGGTGGCACTGAAACTAAATAATGTAGTCAATGTTGAGAAATCAAAACTAAGTGCAGTTGAACGATTGTTTACATCAACTTACTTAGGGAAAATCGAAGTACTAGTACTTGGAATGAAGGTATCCGTTCAAGTATATGTTTGACAAGTGACAAAAATAAAAGTAATTTCATAACAAATTTGATGTGAACTACAACAACAATGATAACTGACACGTCACTAGGGCGCATAGTTTACCGACATAGTTTGTTATACCGTCACGATTGACCACACGTAGACCTTGCGTTATCAAGTGTCTTGCAAATTGTGGCGCTCACTGATTTGACAAATCAAATGCAATCGACACCATCAAGATAATACTGGTATATTGACACTTACCAGTATGTGGACACGTCTGACAGCAGTCCGTTTCCTTGAGTCGTATAGCTTGAGAGCGTGGACACTCGAGCTCCGGACACTCCTTCCGGACACACTTATAAGAGTTACTACCAGGCTGTGTAAAATAGATATCAACACAGCCTTAAGGACACTTGATGTAAATACATGAACTGATGAGACATTAAACTAAAGCAATACATTGATTACAGGGCATAACACGAACCCGAGGTATGAAGTTATGAAACCGTTTATATATTCAAACCAAGGTGCTATGCCAGATGTCTTGATTCGTTAAAAAAAACATATAAAAAATCACATTTTGTCACTAATTTGGAAGATTTTTGGATAGCCGTAATCCTTTTCAACGTCCAGACATATTTTTTTTTACCGTACTACACGATTAAAGCAAGTTACAAGGAAGTTTGTTGGACCGTAAATTCTATGCTGTATGATAAAAACGCGTTCATGAATACGGATATGAAAGTACGGGTCGATTAAATGTGTTCTGCATCACATATGGCACCCGGGAAGGTGCCCCCTGTGAGAGCCAAGAAAGGATGTTAGTCACCCGTAATCTAGGAAACGATCGAATGCTATTAATTATGACTTTAACTGAAGACACATATTAGACAATCAGGTTAAGATAACGACCGAAAATAATATTCTGCCTATCTGATGTTAGATGAAACTAAGAACATAAAGAATTGGTAAAGTTCAGGATTAGTGGTCTAGCATGCTGGTTCTGAACCAGGTTTCCTCATGTCTAGTTTGACATTAAACCTGGTACTCCAAAAGTGGGATTTTTTCCCGTCTGGAAATGCTTGCGTGAACGCTGATGTTTTTTATAGAAGATATATATTTTTTTGGATGCATACATTTCAGAGCTATTTCCAACGGACACATTTCCACACTCGAGAATTCTCACTTTTCATCATGTTCAAATAGTACATTTATTTTGATGACATGTTCCGTGACTAGTTAGAGGCTTAATCTGTTATGAAGACATAACATCATAGGTAGAGTATTTTGGGGCTTATATGCAACATGCGTACAGTGGGCAGACGTACTTCCACTGTCATATAAATGCTTCTTATAACAGCAACGAAAAAAACATGCTACATTTACATTTTTTACCTGTAAACTTTTTAAAACAAATTACAAGTGATGAAGTTGAACAAGTCCTAGTTAACTAAATGTACAATATATATTGTGACATCATTTAGGCTTATATGAAATAAGATTTACATAGAAAATCGTACTGTTAGCATGTAATCCGTTACAGAAAATGCTTACCGCACCAAATAAATACATATTTTATCGCAATGATAGTAGGATCTATCGCAATCGCTTCCTCGAACGATATACACCACAATGTATATAGCAAATCCTCAAGTCAAACAACCAGACATGTGACATGCAAATATTGAAAGGAAATGGTACAGACGACCAAGCTCAATCCATATTTACTGCCACGAACCATCTTTGACCTTCTCTTTCATGTTATATAAACGTCCTTCGTAAGAGTTGATATTTATGCAATTGTGTTTTTCGATTTTGCTTTAGATGAAAAGATAACATGTGTGGTCATGAATAACTTATTACGGTAATTTAAACGAACTACGTCATTTAATGTTCAAAATTAAGCTGAAGAATTAATAAATTGGAAAAACATTTGAAACATATGTTAGTATTACCTCCCCGTTACATGAAGGTACTTGTGTTGGCTTGGATTGAAAACATTCCGACTAAGCAATTAGATGTATGCATCTCTCTACGAGCAATTTATCTCGGGTTTTAATGGAGGGGAACAAATATTTAACATGTTTACACACTTGGACAAAGTGGCAAACTGGCCCCTTGAAATCTGCTGAAGTAACATGCAATATCTGCAGAGTATACACTGCTACAGAGTGGTGTGTTGTTTGTTTGAGGATATGTTGGAAATTACTAATTGCATTATTCAATTTTTGTAATACACACGTTTTGAAGATAAAAAGATACAAGTTACTAATTGTTCATACATGTGTTTGAAACACTGAAATAAATTGCGTGTATATCATGCTGATAATCAGTTAAGGGTGTATGACATCTCACATACTTTCCACTAAATGGTATTGTCATTATATAACCATACTAAATACAAATGACATTTAGACGGGAATGCAATGATAACGTGTTTACATTTACGTAATTGCTATTATGACGCCATACTTTTAACTAGGGAAATGACCGCCTCTCACTGCAATATGGCATTTTTTTTATTAAATAAGCATGCGTGATACAATAACTGAAAATCAATACTGAGTTTTAATTGAATATTAAAATATATTTTTTTTTATAAAATTGTGATATATAATTGTTGAACAGGCTAAAATTAGCATTCATAAATCAGAACTTAAAATCAGTTGGTTGCTTAAATGACAGCTATCTCTTTAATTTAATAAATCATCAACAAGACCAATTACCAGATAATGTGTACATGGTAATATAGAAATAACAGATTTATATATGCCATAATATTTATAAAAAATTACCTACATTGATGACATTCAAACGCCATGAGTTGTTAGATAGTAATTATGAAATAATTAAAGGGGGATAACTTAAAGACATCAATCAATCATTGAAACAGCTGTTACAAATGTAAAGGTTAATAGAATTCAATAAATACGAATAAACTAAAATTTAATAAGTAATAGACCCTGAACTGATGAGACACCAACACAAAAGATAAGGCATCACCAACTCCTCAAATAAAGAACACTGGCCCACTACATATGCTCCATTGAGACTAGCGTGTCCTCAACCAAATTATGCGCCGATGATAGCCATATACCGAGCGACAAAATTGATACCATAACAATAAAATTAACTAAGTAACCAAATAGGAGTAGTAAATCAGTAAATGTCGTTTTAATCTATCGTTTATATGGAATGTTCCAGTGATCTTCCTCTTCTGTACAATATTGATATGACTATCTTGACCAATACTGTGTGTATTATCTATGTCACTGTAATGAACCTTTTTTAAACAAGTGTCGACCAGGCTGACCTATTTGTCCATGTTCCCCTCGTTTAGACTAATAATGTGCAGCACATTTAAACTATAGGTCTCCCATACAGCGTATTATCCATCAGATAACACTTAAATGAGTATGAAAACAAAATGATATAACTTCATAAATACAATAGTATGTTGGCAATTTAATAATTTGTTACAAAAAACAAACCATATCACAAAGCTTAAAAATTGACAAACATTAGCAGACACTCTTTTGAGTTCTATCACAAGTAAAATAACTGACCTGAAATTATCTCGGGAATACGTTTGGTCATATAGCCGATTTTTATATCCACATGCAATTATCTTTAAACCGAGAATTTGTCTTCAAATGTTTGAAAAGATATATTATAATACAAAAACGTAAAAATGAGTGTATGATCTTTTTGATAAATGGAGTGACATAACCAGTGTATACTGTAAACAGGAAAATTATCGCCAAGTCAATTTTTTGTCTTTCGATGACAAAATCCATTTTCGTCCAATGTTAATTCGCCCTTCACAGTAAATTATTTTGTATATAATGCTGTTTACAAAATATCCGGTGTAATGACAAAAGCGCCGAAGTTATGAAGGGTGAAAAAGGCAAAATCAAACAGCAGCGTAATTATCCAAGTATACAGTATTATGAACCAAACGCTAAATTATGTTATCAATATAACGTCAATTACGTCAGAGGAACGTGTCGTGGAGTGAATGTATTTGATCTGTTCATGCGCTTCTTGCACTCTCAAAATCCGGACATGCATGAATTTGCTTTCGTAATTCTATATCATTTGGAAGATCATTAAACATGGATATGACTCTATTTACAAAGCTTTCTCTTACCTCACATCTACATATGGAACATGTCACGTATCCAAACGGCGGAACATACGGATACCACTGTGTCCCTGCAGGATGCCATCTTTTGTCCCCGGGGTAATAGCACGAGGTGTTGGTAGGTGCTGGCACGTCCGATTCGGCAGTGTAATAGTCTGGAGGTTCCTCTGAGTAGGTAAATAAAGGAAACCAAACTAAAATGTCAGCTTACTAAGACAAATCTGAATGTTTGTTTGAATCAAAAAGTCACAATAAATGGAAACGAAAATGACATAAGCAAAGTATAACAAAACGAAACATTTTCTAATATGGCAGGCAAAAGGGATCACGTTTTATAACATTGAAATAAATGAAATTTAAGATTTTAAGATGTACATTGCAAGCCAAAACAAATCATTTCCAATACTTCTTTCACTTTCTAGAGGGAAAAGCATTACCTGCACACACTGGGCAACAACCGTCATCAGACATTCGCTTAACCATGCATGACAATTCAGGACACACCACAGGATGACACTGGACTTCTCCTCTCTGAAAGTTAAGATTGAGGCAAATACTTCAGTGTATGACTCTAACACTGTACTTATGAAGTAATGATACAACCGGATATATCACCGTCAGAACGCACTAAAAATATAGCGGATTTTATACAGCATCAATCTGTCACACAGAGAGCGAGACAGGGAATATTTTGAACAATTTTTCATTAATATCGTAGGGTTTTTTGTTGTTTGTTTTCTATTCCTCGACTATCAAACAATACTGAAGATACAGCGTCTTTTCAAGCATTTATTTAAGGCTAAATAAAAACCGACATGAAATGGCAAAGACATTTGTGTTATAACATACCCGGTATACGTTTACAATGTTAAAAGATTACAAATTACAATAGAAATCTAGCTCTGTCCTTCCAGTTTTATTGGGTTTTTTTTTTTTTTGTACAACAACATTTATCATCGTGACAAAATATTTCCTTGATTAAATTGTTTTTCCACGTCGTTTCAAGAGATTGTTCTTCTCTGGTCTTAAGATGATGAAGTACTCACATTACAAATACAAGTTGCACATGATGTGATGTTCTGTCTCCAGGTGTCGCTGTCTCTGTATACAATGCCGTTGTATCTACAGTTGAGGCGTGGGTTTTGTGTTATAATTGGATTACCGTACTCATCAACAAAAACATCCGGTATTTGGTCGTTAAACACTTGCCAACAATTATTTGGAATGGTAAGCTGTAACCACAAATGATATAACGTTGTGAATATATTAGTGTACTATTTATCCTGTTATGAAACTTAGGGCGGTATATTGATCACATTTTGATATCAATAATGGTAAACAATATAGCTCTATACTATTCCGTCTTTGCGTATTGTAGAGTTATCTTCTCTTGGGAGCAGGGATTGATTGTTACGGCATTGGTTTGTGTGAGAATATTACGTCGTTTTCTCAAAAATTGATGACGTTACTCTCACAAACAAGTGACGTAACAATCAATACCTGCTCCCAAGAGAAGATAACTCTGCAAACGCAAAGACGGAATATCTTTTGCATACTAAGATGACATTTAGATGAACGTTTAGTGTTTAAACAGCCAAGGCCAATTTATCATGACGTGAAATCTTTTTAATACATGTATGCTGACCTCACAGAAGTTAGTCAATCGGGTCCATCCAGTGAAAACGTATATGAGTAGACATTGCTACAAAAGTGTAACGTTGTACCAACGGTTATCGATCCCATTCCCCGTTTGAATTCCAATATGTAGTTTATAAGGGTAATTTTCACTTAGATGGATTATCATTACAAATGTTTCCACTTCACATCGTTTGTATTCACATTAAAACCATCCAAAGAACATAGATTGCCAATATTGTCGTTCCGATCAATACACCTAATTATCATAAAGATATTACAGTGTAATTGTGACAAATTAAGCCTTACATTAGTCCGTATTTCTCCCTTTCGTTGACCCTTAACCTCAATATGAAGGAAGGACGTGCCCCTATTTAGACTCAGAAATACTTCTTCAGACATATCGGCAACGGTTCCACGGGCCTGCAAACACAAGAAAAAGGAAACATGAGCTTATACGACTATTTGTTGCTATAATAAAAAGAAAAATCTATATGATACAGATGTTCTATGTTCTCCCTGAACTCTTAATCCTTTAGAGAGCTTGATAAATGCTTATTCAGTATGTCGTAATCTAAATGTAATATATTTTTTCATTATTTCATTTAACGATAAAGACGTTTTCTTTGTCAATAAATGACCTATATACCTGCGAGATATGCCAACAAAGTTAACATATTTGATTCATTCCTAAGAGAGCGCTGCTGATTAAAACATTTCTGGAAGTGAAGCGTTGATGTAGATAAACGTGTAACATTTCTCCAATTCTTCTGTAGATGATATTCTACATACTCATATATACATATATATATATATATATCACAGGTCCCGACGATTGAAAAGCAATTTAGACGAGAAGTTATAACCGAGCCACTGTGCACTTCTCCACTTCCCACGCCATCATAAATAACACATGTTTATTAGGAAGATGACAGAAGATATATAAGTGAAAGTAATGTATATTTGTAAGCAGATTCAATTATTTCTTTATCGTTAATGATACCAAAAAATCTTAATATCTCATCAGAAGTAGCCTTTATATCTCTCGAATTTAGATCGGATCTGATGTTACTACGTTTCAATTGCATTTTAAATCTCGATAATCATAGTCAATTTATCCAGGTTAAATAATATTTGTTTCGCATTTTATTGGATTTCATGATATTACGCCTTGAATTTTGATAAAACCTTTGTAAAAAGTCTGAACGTATAAGTTTTTTAACCTAACATAACCATCTTGAACCAAATGATATTCTTTCACCAACTCAGATTAACTCTGAAGTGCGTAACTTACTGTATCAATTCCATTAGAAAATATATTATTTTTTTCAAATATTTAAACTTTGTGCCAACCTTTTCGTGCTTTAGCACGTAAATTAGAAACGGATATGTTACGTAAAGCGTCAACACATCCTCACATTTGACATGTGTTGTCCTTGGAACGTATTGGGTGCTGTCAAATCCGAGAGATAGTGTCATACACAAGCTATCTTGGTCAGGAGAGCATGCATTCGAAAAACATATAAACAGTGTTCCTTTTGTTTGTTTGTGATGAGGACGAAAACAAAAATTAGAAATTTATAGTTTAACAGTTTCTCAACCGAAACATTTTTTGTGATATTTAACCAATAAAAAGCGACATATCATAATCAATCATGCTATGTATAGCACGTCTACACTCTGATATATGACTAAGACATGCACGGTAAACCGTTATATTGACCAAATACTGGAACATGTGGAGGTTTTTCTAGATAATATCATAAACAGCACACACACCATTTGTTAGAATAAGCAACTCCGATTAAACAGGGTACAAGAAATGATATAACTGACATTTGAGCAACATAATAAATGCATTGCATCACGTGATTATCATTTGTTTAGCATTATCTGTTTAGTATGTGTAATATGTGCAGTACAATAGATATTAATTTATTCCGCAAAATATATTACCTTGCCGTCGTGGAAGTCTGTAATAATAATAGTGTAGATGGCGTTAGTACTGACTGTGGTATCATAGTCGCCTGTGATTAGCGCTGTGAGGTCCTCGTCCTGACCCCGCCATCCTGACAACACTATCTGATAATGTAATACACAATCATCAGCCACGTTGATCCACGTGTGGCCAGCAACCCCAGTAGGGGACGATAGTGATGACATCAGCATATTTGGAGGATCTGGAAAAACATGTTATACGCTATCAATATGTTTGTACAACTATCATTATTTCCTTTTGGTAAAGCAGCTTATTGAACTTACATCTTTATAAAAGTTTACAAAGAAGTAGACGGTTCTTTATTATACAGTTACTGTTAATTCAAACCATACGATAAATTAAACACATTTTGTGATGAGTAATTTCACTCTAATAATCAAGTTTCCTAACCTAAAGGGCTAATCACGGTATATTTTGTTTTCACTGTAAGTATAAAAAGATGAAGACATATTTACAGAGTATGTCATTCAAGTTAGAGTTGTCCTTTTTATAGACGATATTTTAACATTATACATATAATTCATTACTACTAAAGCGTAATATTATTCATCACTGTATTTTTCTTTATTTGTCACATCTTCATCTCCTAATGAACATGTTACAAAAAAGCAAGGAACTCTTTTGAATGGAGACGCATATATATTACAGTCATTTTACATCGTAACATATCATCAGATATTATAAGTGCTTTACATTTGTACCGGCGTAACAATCTACATCAGCAGCTGAGTGACACGCTTAAACAGTGTTACTATTTTTTCATCAGAGTTTTGTCCATTGACCAGGTGTGAACATTTAATGTCATTTTATTTATTCTTTTAGCATGCAGGAATTACAAGAATTATGGATCTTCAATGAATATCAGAGCATCAAAGAGTACCACCCGCGTAATATAAATACCATGGTCTATGTGAAATTGTAATAGTTCTTCTAGTGATCCTTTAACCATTGATATATGTGTGTATATATCAACAAATGGAGGTTCCAAATTATTCGCATATGGGTCTGATAACATTTATCATCATGAACAAAATGTTCACATATCAGCTTAACGTAATCCTAAATCCAAACTGCATATGAAAATGTTATAACAAATTTTGTAATGCAACCAGCTGGATTTTGGCAGGCTGTTATTTCTACTGTCTGAATGTATTTATTAATAACTGAAGTGTAAAGCAACAGTAGAACAATATCTAGCTACTACTGGTTGTAATAAAACATTAACATTAACGTCAGAATTTTTCATAATATATATTTTATATTTTATGTAAATATCTATCGACATAATTATAAATAGTGTATTTGTATTATCAAATGTATGCATATGATATATCAAAGAACCATGTAGTGAAATTATATGTCAAAGAAAAATATTAAATAAATTACCACATAACAACAACATATGCCATACCAACAATGAAACTAAGATATTATATAATGTAGCGAGTACCAGAAGTGTCACGTATCATATAATACGTGTGACTACTTCTTCAAGGAAACTCCAATTTATGATAGACCATTTATATTTATACAAAAACGTTTTCATACAGACATACATAATTGTATATATATACAAACTTCCATTGAAAAAAGATTACCATTTACATTCCAACAAAACGTACTTCGAATGCTTCGCAAATGATTATATCTCACACATACAAGAACAAGACGTGATGATGTATTATATATAGTGTTTACCTTGAAATATATCAACATGGCTGAGATGGTCCAGCCGCTCAATACTCCCCCGTAAAACGCTTATTCTGTTGGCAATTGTCGCCACGTTGACATGCAGCTTCCCAGCCTGTAGCAAGGCTATATCTCTTGCCCTCAACTTGGAAAGCTTACCGGTAGCCTAACGAATAACATAGGAATAGTGGAACATGTATTTGTAGAAAGAAATGAAAATAAAGAACTTACAGTGGATTGAATACAAGAATACATAATTCCTCAAATATCATATCCAATAACAGTGGCTGAAGAATGTGAAATCTAATGCATTATTATCGATTAAGACATATCGTACATTACAATCGAATATGATATATCATAAATTATTCATCAAATACCGACTTTTGTCGCGATGAATATTTGGTTATATGGAGCAGGGAAAGCGAAATTGACCGAGACGAAATTCTCTTTTTTATCAAATGGAGATAGACACCCATATAAATTTACGCAAATTGATTCAATAATACATAGGGCAAATGTATTATTGATTTGATATATAAAGTAATAACAAATACATATTACAAATATTTTATATTCAAAATTAATAGAAATCATGTTAATTTCGCAAAAAAAACAAAAAAGTAATTCGAACTCAAAATCGATAAAACTAGGACAACCTTGTGATTTTTAAGGAAATTATATAGGCACATAGGACATGTTCTAGTAGAACAAGAAAAGATGGTCCGGATGAAAAGCGTTCCGTGTTTCATCGACAGATCCCGTAGTGTATACATGTATCTAGTTCAAATTCAACTAATGTCATTGCCTTCAGTGTTGTTTGATTCACTTTTTGTTTCATTATTCTTTGATTCCTTGAAAACACGAACTTCATTTAAAACTTAGATTATTATCAAATGTCATAATTAACGGACTTGTAAACTTAATAGTGTCTGTGACGCTATACATATCGCCTTAAAACAAACATTATGCACTACATAAGTTGCCAAACTTATCTATCGTTGAGATAAATATGTTATATTTTAGTCAGCAATTTATATTTGCGATCTATAGTTACATGAAATATATTATTGGCTACGCTGTGTTTTTTTCACTGATTCGTTGTAACCATGGTCCTCGATTAGAGGAAGACGATATAATTTAGAATCTTTACACTCAACACCCGCTTTATCTTATTGGCAATGACTTTCAGAACTAAAGCCATTGTATTCCTATGTAACTTTAGAAGTCTTTTCCACTCCTCAACCTGGATAAGTAAATTTTGGTATACAGAAGTAAAAGTGTAAATGTTAAAGCAAAATGTTATACATTTCTAGGCAGTCATCAAAGAAACATCTAATAAAATTATCTATGTTAAGTGTACTACGTTATTGTATATATCTAGCGGAAAAGAAGACAATTATAATCACAATTAAACCAATGGTACGTATTACATACCATACCGTCATAAGACGACCCGTTCCTGACGAACGTCCGCATAAGATCCCTTATTCTACTATTTCGAGACCCAGACTTCGAAGGAGTATCAACGCTGATACTTGTAACAACGTTTTGCATGTTGAACAGTCTTATCTGTAATAAAGATGTTATATTACATACATGGTTTTCACCTTATTCATGACATTTAAGAGTTATTACAGAAACAAGATAATTTTCATCCATTTAGAATGTTAAGTGAAAAGTAAAGTGCTTATTAGATAAGTATATAACGTAATGATTAGTAAAATCTTAAAAAATCAAAAATTGTTTTCTTTTACAAATAAGTTATCTAAATATGGACTAAGGTATAAACCTAATATTCAAAGCTTTGTAATGTTATCAGATATATCTAATTTAAATACCATAGATAAACGTGATACAAAAAAATGTAATGTATTTTTGTTGTAAACTAAAATGAATCGTCCCTCCATTTACTGTCTCCTAAAAAGTGCAGGTATGCCTAGAATTCCACTCATATTGATGAGTACCTTGTAATCAACATCCCCGTTGTCATGAACATCAAATATCGCAGATCCAGCACTTGCTAACGGTCCCTGTCTATTATAAAGTGACTCCCCGGTCGAAAGCACAGCTTGGTAGGCTAAATACGTACAAACAAAAAGATAAAAATAAATGAAACAATGATTTCAGCCTAGCCTTCCCAAATCATTTCACATATTTAATGATAATTAAATTGTCGCATGAATTAATTGTTTGCTTATTCCTGATATGAATAGAAGACTTCCCTTGGCTAACTCGGTGGGAAACTGGACGATTTAACAAACAACTGTTAAATTAAACTGTACAGAAAAATATACAAAAGTGTAAATATTTATTCGTTGGTTTATATAATTACTCCGAAATGTTAAGCTTTACACCGAAAAGTTCGCCCAACAAAGTTACTGTTGTCAATGTCGACTTGTCGATTGCATACATTATTTAATATACGTGTATTTATGTTGACCATTTATGCGCACAAACAAAAATATGGAGATAACAACATTCCGAAACAGTATATTTCTAGCTGTTCATTATTTGGAAGTTTAAAATATCGAGAGAGGTTTGCATATGATTATAACCTGTGATTGAATATAACATTGAGATTGTATCTGGAATCATTAATTCTATCAGTAGTCATGAATTTACAATTTAAATTAAACGACATGAAAAGTATGGCAGAGATGAAAAAAGCACACAAGAAGGAAAAAAAACTTTTTATCTTATTAAAGGTTTAATTCTTGCTCTTATCGTTATTATCAAATGTCATAATTAACGGATTTGTAAACTTAATAGTGTCTGTGACGCTATACATATCGCCTTAAAACAAACATTATGCACTACATAAGTTGCCAAACTTATCTATCGTTGAGATAAATATGTTATATTTTAGTCAGCAATTTATATTTGCGATTTATAGTTACATGAAATATATTATTGGCTACGCTGTGTTTTTTTCACTGATTCGTTGTAACCATGGTCCTCGATTTACGGAAGACGATATAATTTAGAATCTTTACACTCAACACCCGCTATATGTTATTCGCAATGACTTTCAGAGCTATAGCCATTGTATTTCTATGTAACTTTAGAAGTCTTTTCCATTCCTCAACCTGGATAAGTAAATTTTGGTATACAGAAATAAAAGTGTAAATGTTAAAGCAAAATGTTATACATTTCTAGGCAGTCATCAAAGAAACATCTAATAAAATTATCTATGTTAAGTGTTCTACGTTATTGTATATATCTAGCGGAAAAGAAGACAATTATAATCACAATTAAACCAATTGTTTAAGTATATATGTCGACTACACTTCTTAGCGGCAATTAGCTACTATACATCTGACAAATGTCTATCTCGCTATGTCGCGGAGATATCGCTGTTCAAAAAGAGAATGGACGTGTAGTTGCGTAAAAACATGACCGTTTATATACACAATAATCCTTTTCTATTAATAAATGGTCTATGCTTATTTAAATATACATATTTTATTTATTTTCTCTGTTAAAATGTATTACTGTTGATTGTTTTGTTTTTTATCCTTTCGTTTATAAATAGAAAAAGCTTATTGTTCATTCCATATACATGTACTATGTTGCTGAATACATGAAATATATACTAAATATAGGCCACAAAAACGGTTTAGAAGTTGCTTTTAAACAAAATAATCAAAAACTGCAAAACTGCATTATCATAGTTATTCATTCATCAAGCTGTCAACGTATTATCTAGTATCAAAACTCTTAATTTACACTCATACATTAATAAACATCAAACGAAAATACGTCTTTCAGGCAAATACTTAAAATTCACCATGGTATGCATTGCAGTGTGTTTTCGTCGTGTGGTGTAAGATTTAAAAGCTTCGCACATAGCAGATCAGAGGAGAACATGCATGAATGAGATAATACCGAAATGCCTGTAATGATTAAACATATTTTCTACAGGCATTAATGTAAGATTCAATATACAACTTTGTAACACCCAATTTGTTGTAAAAATGTTAACGATCTTTAGCTTCTGGTGTCATATGAAGGATAAGAGTCTCCGTAGTCTAATTTAATTTTCGATTTCCTAACCTACATTACTGCACATAACTTGATAAATCCATCAACATTGTCTAGATAATATAGCCAATATTAATCATGGTGTAACAAGTTATTTAATCATGTGAACACCATCCTATTCTGAGTATACATAGGTTATATCTTTCATGTTGATGAATACTCAACAGTTGCACTTTAAGCACTTATGAATGAAATATTGAAACGATTATTCCTCCGAGTAAGAAATAAGTGATATGAACCAGACCAAGAAAACACGTAAGGAACAAACATACAACATTCGAACATCAACCATACAGGTTATAAAGAAATGCATATCGTCTCTGTCGCAAACAAGTATTTCTCTTCAGTGTAGTTTCCCTACAGGTTTTGTTCTGAAACCGTTCTATGTACAATAGCAAATTAGCAATTTTATGAAATAAAAAAGTCTACATAAACCTTATCATAATAAAAAATCTCGGCGAAATACAATAACAAAAAGGGACAAATTTTACGTTCTGTGAAATGTTTTTGAAAAATACAGCACTATTCTTGGGAGCAATATCTGAATAATTTCTATACCGTTTAGGGAAACAATGGCCCTTACAAACTTCGTTGAATAAAACCAATTAGAGATTGAATGTCCAGGGCCCGTATTCATAAAACCGTTTCCATGCTCAGGCATGGATTTTGTGCTCAAGTTTTATCTATTGTTCCGGTCATAAAGCAATAAAAATATCTTATTATGTCAATGATTTTGTACAATTTTGAAGAGAATTAAAACCGAATTATGTTTTCAATGTTTACATTTGACTTTTTGATCGTTTGATATGTTTTCAGTGAGTTACAAGAAAGTTGGTTTGAGCAAATAATCCATTCTTGAGCATGCGGACGGGTCCAGACCATCTAAAAGCTGTCATTTTGTAATATGCATGATCATAAGGTCCAAAAAGGCTGGTTCCTGTGTTATTTACCCTGGCTTGACCGACAGTATGATATTCGGTCAACTGATTCAGTTCTACATACTTGATGTCGTTTAAAGCGATGTTTCGACGGTGGTGTCGTAAATGGTATGTGTGTTCTAATGTTTTGTAGTATATACCTTATGTAGAATGATGTATCTGAACATATTTCTGTGCAATAAACAAATGTGTTTTACTTACACAAAACAAGAAAAAAATAGGTGTTGTCTTTGCATAATTCGGAAACTGTGAATGCGTTTAAAATGCTTGTTTTTATTGAAATAACCTCTAATTTACGCATTTATTTATGCAAATAGTAAATGCCGCTATTACGAAAGTGGCAGTTTTAAGTGTTTAGAATTAACAAATTGGATAAATCACACCTAGCTGAGTTTATGCTATAAAATGCAAATAAAATGCACTCGCTAACCAGTGGGAATATTGGCGGTATGATAAGTGTACTAGGCTGTCGATAACGTAGTGAAGACCCCCCATGCTCTCCCACACAGCTCTTTTATACTCACTGCCACACGTGAACGTAGGTTTTATATAGCCTATGATGCTTGTGCCTCCTTTCGATGTAACACGAAGCCGAAGTCTTCCGCGTACCAGAAGTTTTCGGTTTTTCTTGTTAGTACTTTTCCAAAACCCTCTTAGTTTATTCTGAAAAAATATATAAAAATAATTAATTTAAGTAAAGAATGTAGAACTTAATGCAAATATATCAATTTCTATGCAAACTAAGCGTTTCCAGAATATTGTTTGGAAATGGAAATCTCTGTCAGGTAGTAAGGCATGCACTTTGGTATATTGCCATATCTACTTCTCCTTAAGAAAGACTTCCTGATTCGTTTCTTCTATAAAAGATAATGTGAGGAAAAGTAGGACTATACGAAGTTTATCAATCGGGACTCATATTTATATAAACTGTTGTTCTTGTACGTAACAAATAAAAACCTAAAGTTAGTAAGATTTATAATGGTGGCAAGAAAAGACTTCAACGTGTTTAAATAAGTGATCGAAAACTATCATGTAGGTAATCCATATTTACGTTAGTCATTTAATACTACATAGGAATTGGTTCCATTACTTTAAATAACGTATTCAATGTCTTGAATAAAGTGGTCTGTTACAAGTGAGGATGTTATGAATAACCCGCAAGTGGTAAGTGAATCAATACTAAGTAACTGTGGCATCAAAGACAGCACATGTAAGTGGAGCAAATCTAGTTATTAAGTGACGCATCAAATAAAGTAAGTAACTCAAACAATGTAGTAAATGTATGTAGTAAGTGTGGTATATCTCATTATATATAATAAGTGACCCATCAAATGCAGTAAGTGACGCAACACACGTGAATAAATGATTTAATATTAGTAACGCAATGCTATGTAGTGATTTGATATTAAATTAGTGACGCAAAATTAGTTCATGGGTGACACTCAATTCTTGCTTATAATCAAATAATAAAAAAACTAATTGGTTAGTCGCGCAATTTTAAGTAACCAGAAAGCAATACTAGATACCAAATAAAGCAATGCTAGTTAGTGCCTCTATTTTAGCCAGTAAGTGACGCAATACTAGATATCAAATAAAGCAATGCTAGTTAGTGCCTCTATTTTAGCCAGTAAGTGACGCAATACTAGATATCGAATAAAGCAATGCTAGTTAGTGTCGCTATTTTAGCCAGTAGGTGACGCAATACTAGCTAGTAAATGATGAAAGACGGATTAATAAGGGATTAAAAATTCGTAAGTTAGTGAGGCAAAACACGTAAGTTACGCATTACAGTCAATAACTGATTTCATACTAGTGAGTAAGTTATGCAATTCCAGTCGGTAAGTGACACAATTCTTGTACATAATCGACCCAGTACTCTTAGCATGTCATTCAAATTTTGCATTAGCATGTGAATAAATGTTAGCGCATCAGCTATTCTATGACAGTAAGTATGAGAATAGATAATGAATAATTAAGTTTGATTGGATTTCTTTACAAGGAATGAATCCTTTACATTCTAGCAATGAATCACTTCACATTGAATCAATAGCGTATACCCTAATTGTTTGGTACTTTACCTTTCGTCGTGATCGTCGTGTCTTTTGATGTAAAATCTTTGTTCTCTTTTCGATTGTTATGAAATATTCCTGTCGTTTACCTTAATAAACATCAAATGAATCAGTACTTAAGTTTACTTTGTTATTCCGTTTATGTGAACATGGTGAGGATAGTATCATAAGTAATAGTCATAACATGAGCGTGACATTCTAGTGAAGGTGTATATCTATATATTGAAATATCATCCTCTCAATCGCTAATTAAAACATATGATTCATTCTGGCATTATCCGCGAAATTAGGTATACGTCAAAATAAAGTGCAATAGGCATTCTACCAAAGATGGAGAACTGTTTTCGACAGAAACTGTTTTGCAATTATGTTACGTAAACAAATTCTAAAAAGTGTTTTTTTTAAAAATAAAGAAACTATAATAACTACTTACGCTTGCTATTAAACAGTCCGTCGTGTATTATAGAATATGATATCCTCTTTTTCTTCAGTCCATAGGTCAAAACTGCATACCCGCCGGCACCGTCCAGCTTTGGGGATACCAATAGCGCGCCGAAGGTCTCTGTACATATAAAAATAATTTGTACATGACGCAATATCATCTTTACATTGCTGGACCTAATTAATGTTAGGTTGATAAGCTCACATGGTATTTTGAAAAAGAATATAACCTATAAAACCCAAACTGCATGTCCTCAAATTCGAAGAATATACTTAAAGAAAATGAAGCATATGAAAAATTAATGTTTATTTACAAACTGACAACAGGATTGACGGTTATAATATTTCCAGTCAGTAACTAATATAACAATTTAAAATGTTAACCTGTAATTCGTAGTGAGATAGATTCCCCGTACGATTTTTTTATTGAGTAATTTCTCTCACAAAATTGGCAACCAATCAACCATTTGATTAACCTGAAATGTACATATACGCATCAGAGATTGCCGCCGTATGACTCTGTTTATAACACATACAGTTATGTATCTTGAAAATGTCAAACGCAGAACAAAACATCGAACGACAGGTCCCAGAAAAATGAATGAGTCAAGAAAGCTGAGGGAAGGCACTATAGACCACGCAGTAAAACTGGTTTGTAACCAACGTATTTAAATAGTAAGTCGTTTTCTGCAGAACATGTGTTACCTCTATTGATAGCATGGAGACAATTGTAAAAGTTAAGGTTATTGAATTTTGTAATTAGTAAAGGATGAACTCACTAAGTTGTCATTACAGTAATGCCTGTTTTTGGGAGACTATAGCTTTTATTCAATATATGTAGAATTTTTTGAGGACAAGAACGAAATACTTGAAGTACTTGAAAGGACAACAGTAGCCTTGACTAAGACTCAAGATGCAGAATATGAATGTTTTCTTCCAGAAAAGCAAACCCAATTTATATGACAAGTGCCAATATGTGTTTAATAAGCAACATTTAAATTTGAGAGATATGCATGATAATTACCTGGATTTTTTCGTGTATCTACTTCCGGTCTGCCACTAACTTCCCCTTTCGGATATGAAAACGTTGTAATAGTGATTGCAATTTCTTTCTTGTGTAAATATCGTAAATAATATAGCGGCAAAGTGGTCCATTCTCCACAGTACTGTAAAACAAGATTTTTTAATTTATCTTCCATTTTCATGCAAGGAAAAAAAGTCTGAGATGACACGTAATCTGAAGTCTTTTAAGACTATATCATCGTTCGGTCGGTCGTGGAATTTTTAATTGCATCAAGATTCAGCAGATTTCCTAATAAACCGCACGTTTACACTAACCGCTTTTATTGCTTGATGATACATTCGTCTCACATCCTTTACTGAAATAGTCATATCAATCAACAGAGCAATTGGCTATGCATAGAACAAGACCCAGGAACAGCAATCCTCGTCCGTTTAATATCCCATTAAATATATAAAAATCAATCACTTATAATTTCAAATTTATCAAAGCTAAATTTTAATATATATGTCCTTGGATTCAAAGTTATCAGCAACAGATAATGATTTACTTTAATGTACGATTACATTGATGGGTTTTGCTTTGACTTAGTCCATCAGTACTAAGCAACTGCCACGAGAATCGAATTATCTCAAGGTAACATTCCCCATAGCGGCACGAACTAACACGTGGCGTTCTCTATTAACACTTGGACCTATAATCATAAAAGAATTTAGACGTTAGACGAATGCTGAATGCTGTGTATTCTTGAATTGCATATTCAAATATAATCTTACATATGTTTAAGTGAAGTAATTTTCTTACAGACTTTTTGGCCACCTTTGGGTTGTTTTCATAAAAAATATATTAAGTTTACCAACATTTGAATTTTGTCTTATAGTTAAGATCCTGAATGATCATGGGTATACGCTGTGAACCATTCTTAATCTGGAATCAGATAAATTCTGAAAATTGGCAAATTGCTTAATAACGTTTTAATATATTTATTAAGATAAAGCAAAAGAAGACAAACATTAAGGTATATGAGAACCTAGTTCGCACACAGCATACATGATGTAAGGGCGGAATATAAACAAATGGTATATTTACACAGTGATCCTTGAAAAGTACAAGTAGAATAGGATCATACAATAATAGTTTTTAATGATTTGTTTTAGTTCACTTTTCGCAACAAAAACAAATTCGACGGTCAACAGATATCCAAGGGGATGACACATAAAACTCAAACCTAACCATTAAAGAATCTTAAAGTGAATGCTGTCTGAAATATTTATCCCAGTCCATAAAAATCTCTGCCATCGAAATAGTTAAGTTTTACTTGTATGTGACTTCAATGTCACGCTTGGCGGTGTCTTTCACATAACGTGACAATAATATTTGAACCAATATCTGGAACGAGCACGACTCACTAATGTTGTTCTCTCGGCACTTCTATTGTTCGTTATTATTTAAAACAAACTCACACATCTGTTTCAATTTGATGACTGTTAATTATTCTTTACACATCTTAACATACTTGCAGAATGGCATTCCTTTGAGTGCGGATCGTTATCAAATACTCTTAACTTTCAAACTACAGGGAAGTTGTTTATGCAATTAAGTCGCTACACTTAAAAAAAAGATGGCAATTAATTAAAATTCGTTCTATCATCGCTTCAATACATCGTCCTTGAAGCTTTTTCTAAACCCCAATCAAATGGCGGAGGGCATCTGAACATCCTACTACAATTTCCATAGTGTTGAGTCTATTCACTATATCTGAGGTAGCGTGCCTCTACCCCTCTTCCACGCCACTAATCAAGATTTTCTCGTTCATAAAATACCTTGTTATCATCTGTAGGAGCTTCCAGACGCTTTTGTATCAGAACGTTTCCGTTTCTGTCTATCATTTGAATGGATTTAGGTCGATTTAATCTGTAAATACAAAACAAAAACACCTAGACAGACATAAATTGATACCAGCAATTTGTCAGGTACAGAGAATAAGGCACAAAAGAAATAAACGGATACTGCAATGAAATTCCTAGAAGTTAACGGTTCCTCAAGCAGGAGAACATTTACGTATGTGTTATAAACTAGACTACCACTAACGCACTTTATGTTATTATTGCTTATGTAAACAAATGTATAACATGCCTCTTTGCATAATGCATCTGGAAAAATAAAAATAAAGGTTACATAAACATACGTAGAAACACTTGTATTGATCAAATAATGGTGCACTATAACACATCAGTTGAGTTAAATTCTACAAGAAGAAAATTTAAATCGAAAGAAAAATTTAGGTTCAAAAAGGGATATGCTACTTTCAATAATAATTATATTGACGGTTTGTGTAAGATATATCCTAAAATTGTTTTTTGCTTATCAATTGTGAGTGTCATCAATAGATAAATCAATTAAGTAAGATACTATTTTCTAATCATGAAACACATTTTAAACATTTCCTAATGAAAATCTCTACTGAAAGGAGTTGCAAGGCTCATTTAGATAGAATATTTGTTATTATATAAATTGATATGCAGAAACGAAAGAAAGTCTAGTAAACTAACTGTTATGTGAAACCTTTCTAGCGCAATAATTCGAAGACATAGTCTGTTAGCGCTTTTATCAAATGAAAGACAGAGTATATGAATTGCTTTACTCTTGTATTTATTTCATACATAAAAATATTCATTTTAACATTTTCACAATTCTGTTTTATAACGAGAGATACTTAATATGACTGACGATTGATATATTATATCGACAAATTCTCAGTCTAACCATTATGAAAATTTCATTACATTGTTTCTGTCAGGTTAAAAATAGACGTCATATGATTACAGGTTCCTTTGGAAGTCAACATTAAAAATCAATGCCGCATACCATAACTTACACAATACGTCAAATCAATACTGTATGTTATCACAGGCCCAGGGTCAAAGTCGATCATAAGATAATGATTAAAATTATAGTTTATGACATAATATATAAAGCATGTATTATTATATAAAATAGCGTTCCTTATAACAATGGCCAGTGACAAAGCCAATGAGACATATACATAGTAACGTACCATTCCTTATAGCATAGGCCTTATACTATAAGCCGAGGACAAAACCAACATTTTATATACTTATATCAACGTAAAACACCATACCCAATACTATAGGCCTGATAATATAGGCTGGGGAAAAGTCAATACTATAAAATATAGTTAAATACAAAACACCATACCCAATAACATAGGCCTGATAATATAGGCTGGGGGAAAGTCAATACTATAAAATATATTCAAATACAAAACACCATACCCAATAATATAGGCCTGATGATATAGGCTAGGGAAAAGTCAATACTATAAAATATAGTTAAATACAAAACACCATACCCAATAATAAAGGCCTGATGATATAGGCTGGGGAAAAGTCAATACTATAAAATATAGTTAAATACAAAACACCATACCCAATACTATAGGCCTGATAATATAGGCTGGGGAAAGTCAATACTATAAAATATAGTTAAATACAAAACACCATACCCAATAATAAAGGCCTGATGATATAGGCTGGGGAAAAGTCAATACTATAAAATATAGTTAAATACAAAACACCATACCCAATAATATAGACCTGATAAAATAGGCCTAATAATATAGGCTGGGGAAAAGTCAATACTATAAAATATAGTTAAATACAAAACACCATACCCAATAATATAGGCCTGATAATATAGGCTGGGGAAAAGTCAATACTATAAAATATAGTCAAATACAAAATATCATAAGTGGGCTTGTGTCGAATTCCGCACTATACGTCAAATACTACTCCTTATAACATATTTATAAAAGGAATGTAGTTTGAATGAAAACTCCGTGGAAAGTGGTTTTATGAAGTGTATTATATTGCATGCACGGGTCATGTCCGTACATTCTCGTATATTTACACGTGATAGCTATAATGCACGAACGACTGCCGCTAATGACGTTAGGTTTTCACCTTTACGATCAGAGGAGTTGATATTTTTACGGCACAAAGTATACCCTAACGTGAAGTTTGATACTTCCTAACGGGACCTGTGTTGATAAGATAATACCTACTCTTTTATCCGTTATAATGTAGTTTACTTTACAGCAAACAATACCACGGGCATCATCTGCCATCTAAACCAATGGTTGTATGCAGATCTAACTTAGGGGAGGATGAGACGAGTATTTATGGGGGTTTTATCACATGTTTAAGTACAAGAGAAAAATGCACAGACATATTCTTAAAATTCTTCCTTCTATCAATCCAGGGGCTTTCTTCTGAACGGCTTCAGTTCGCTGCACACAATTTAACTTTACAAGAAATGCTACCTGCAGTCAAGAATAATTGCCTATGGTTCAAATTCCAAAATGCCCCTTATAGCCGTTGTCACGTACTGCGATCCTTTAAATAGGGATTCAACCAGCGCGTGAAGATAAGATAGGGTCTTCCCTATGTACGGTTCACAACCCTTAGGTCATCTTAGATTCGTGTTTACAGGAAAAAAAACTCGAGCCTCACATTCCACGATCAACCTTAAGATTGTTAGTATACTAACTATTAACACTAGCATATTTTGTTTAGTATGCAGCATACTGACTCCATTAAGCCAAGCACTACATTTCACGATCAACCTTACGATTGTCGAGTGTGCTATCAACACTAGCAACTTGTATTTAGTATGCAATATACTGACTTGATAACAAGTCCGTTATGTTTGTGAAAGAGCATGCAAATATTGTTCTTTTTTTTCATTTTTGTTTTCATGGAATGTTTGTATTTTTATGGATTGTACTGAACAATGAACAAAATTGTTACTTAAGTTTCAACAGAGTACATTTACAGTGCACGTCTATCTTACATACGATACGCAATGCAGTAAATTTACTGTTAATAGTATAACACATATATGATTGTTAAATATTGACAAGCTACGTACGGATCATCTACATTACCAGTTGGTAAAAGGTAACAAACGATGACCGCCTCCATTTTTGCACGATTCTTTGTATAGGTGCTTGTATCTATATTTACAAGGAAAGTTATTTAGGAGTAACTTTATTAATTTTTACAACAATTACGAAACACATTTTATGAATTTATATTAATCTTTACTGTAAACCCAGATAGCAGAATGTAGCATCATAACACGTAGTAAAATAGCTTAAGGGTATATAGTACCCTATTGTGACATTTGTTTCCGTGGCAAAAAGTTCCACACGAAGGTCAATTATTTGAAGATAAAAAGATAAACAATACTTATATAACCACCGGTATAATTTATAAAAAAAAAAAAAAAATCCAACAGACTTTTTTGGTTCTAATATAATAACAGTTATATAGCTACACAAACAAATATATATATAAAGACATATACACCTACAAATTATATAGAACTCGCATGTTTATCGTTTCGCAATGGAGTTAAGGTAACATGTGAGATTATTCTATTGAAATTGCATGTATTTACAAATAATTTGTTTTGGTACTGCGACATATATCCTTTAAACACGGGTGGTAAATGATTTTCAAAAACTGCTACCAGATCATCAAATGCATCCATTGCTTCTTTAATTTGCTTTACACCCTAAACATAACACTTCAAGATATTGTTAAGCCGCTACATAACGTTAATTTCCTCATGGTTGTGTAAAGTGTTATGTTACTCTCTTGGCATCAACGTTTATGAACACGTGTCTGAATGCTTGAGTACGGTCACCTATTTCTTTTTCGCGAGTTTAATATATGTTTGTTTATGTCGTCAAAAGATTCAATCTTAAATTGAAAATCTCTTTGGATTGTGTTTTGAGACACATGTAATCTTTGATGTTCTGCTATTTTATTTGTCATTCAGAGGATGAAATCCTTGTGATTATTTAATTGTAAGATGCAGAATCGCAAAAACAAATATGTTCATGATAATTCAAACGTATTAAGCCTGCTTACATGTACTATACGCCTCTTTATACCTCATAAATTTAAGAAGAAAAAATAATGTAAAACTATAATGCAAACCTTTATTTTTTAAGAATGAAAATAAAACGGCATATGCAAATTAGCATTGCAAGTCTAGAATTATAATATTAGATTTATCTAATTGTTGAACCTTATGTTGAATAGTAATAATAGCATAGAGTAATAGTATTAGTGTCATTCAATGTACATCTTACAACCGTGAAAAGATTAATAAAATTAGGAAATTGTAACGGAGCGAAAACGGGGTATCCCAGTCGAGGGCTAAAATCATGTAATGTTAGCCCAACTGAGGCGTAGGGCGAGGTTTTGATGTTACAGAATCTTAGCCAGAATAAACTAAAGGTACATTTGAACGGCTCCGCCTAAGCAATTTAGTATGTCCTTACAAGGAACAACACATAGTTCACAGTGTTAATTATATTTTTTTTTAAAACAATCTGTATCTAAAATCATCAAAACATTTCATATAACAACAAAACAGAATTAAAAACCGTACTAGTGTATCACTTGCACTAGCGGGCATAAAAGTACCAGACAGATCGGCCGAGATAGAAAACCTAGCACTGGGTATCACCTGAGATATATCCCTGTGTAGGTGCGAGAGACAATGTATATGTACAATCTCTATTACAATTAATCGATATAACAAGGATAAGGACATGATTCACGAAAATGCCGAACAGCTTTCCCTCTGTGTTTTTGTCATCGAATGCAAAGCCATCTGGTTATTGAATATAGATCAGAACTGTTTGATATCTTCAGCAGATTTTTTCTATCCCGTACGATCGATATGCCATAACGTCGCCATATTGAATATGTATACATCAGTTATTTGATAACTGTAACAGAAATATCTGTGTCTCGCTCGACTGATATTTTAAAGCACTTAGATATTGGATAGACATTATAATTTTGATAATATAAACACAAAAATGGCTGTCAGACATGGAATGATTGTATTCACACACCTATGACTGGAAACATTCATCGCGGAACTGTGTATTCTAGTATGTTTTTCATGGTATCCAGATAACATTAACAGCAGTGTTTTTTTCGACCAAACACAATGAAATACTTGCACACCGTATCTCTATAAATTTCTAATAAAATTACAAAGCAAAAATTGTACAGTATTTTGTAAATACATGTTTTTTGTTGAAACTGGCAAAACATTACGATAAACATCGATATGTTTAGTTTATCTATTGTTTAATATTTAAAGGAATAGGCAGTAGAAAATCTAAAATTCAATATTCTGATATTAACTGAATTCAGTAGACATATTGATAATCAAAGTGAAATGAGCAGACTGTGACACAATCGGAACCAAATATCGGTACGAAAAAATACAATTCGAGCAGGCAAGACACCTTAAATGGAATATCCCTTTTAAAATTAAACCTTGCGATCCGGACAAAAAAAAATCGAATCACAATTTCTGTCAGACCTAGAAGTACCAAGTTAACACTTATATGTTGTAATGTAGTTGGAACGCTTTGGTCAAAATGTCTTAAAATAGTCTTACATTCGTACTCCTATCTCTGTCTCTGCTATGTACATTACAAAACCGTGTCTCATAGAATTTCCAAACACACGTGCGGGACTGCATAGAACCACCTGTGTATCTGGCGGCTGTGATTGATGCGAGGTAAACTCGTGTAGTCTGCGTCACTTGAGACATCGCCATTAGTCAACGTCTCATTAGCACTGCTTGGCTTCTGTACAAGTGTTTACAGCGTTGGTGTCAGGGTCTGTACTTTTTACTACACCTAGCTTGAGCTTCATTTTGATACATTTCCACACTTTTTGTAACTGGGATACATATTAAAATACATTTTAACTATATTGACCAATCTAACGTTTCCTTTTAATTGATGTATTCAAGACATTTTAATAAGATATAGCGTGAATCCCAATAAACGCGATTTCTAGAGAACTATACAATATTTGAACGCAATATAAATCCATATTTTATTCGCCTGACTGTTTTTCAATATCAGAATTTCGATATTATATTATATCTTTACGTAATACTTCCACTACAAGAAACACTGTCTTAATATTCTTCGTCGACGTTGAACAAAGGGTCATGCAGAAAAATTTAAAAGTTCGATAAATAGTTCATGTGCTTAGAAAAAGACTTGAAAACAAGCAATTGAGGAACAGAATAAGTAATAGAATGACCGTTAACCTCGTCAAGGCCCCTCTGATATAGGTTCAAGCAGATTTCACTGAGTTGGTAATGCATCATACAAAAGACATCTTATACATAAATCTTAACGACCAATCCAGCAGGGAATTCGATGTATTTATTTATTGAATTATGAATTATAATTACCGTTCGTGTCGCAGTGTGTACTGGATTCCGCCCGAGTTTGTCACCTTTAGCTTGACCACAGCAACGGCCCTAGTATATACGGGTATCCGACCAGGTACGTTCCGACCCACCAGTAACGCTATGTAATCTGCAATGATCATATTCGAATTACGTTTATTATCTTAATTTTTGTACAAGTCAGATATATTTAACCTACATAAGTGATTTAAGTGTTTTATTTCGTGTTCAAAAAGAAGTAATTTAAAAATGGTCAATTCGAAAAAAGTCCATTTGAAAATTTCCATTAGGATTCACCTGATTATTTATACAAGGCGAAGATTGATACAAATGCTCCACATTTTCGGAATATCTTGCCATTACGTTCATAGCACTATAAACGGTTTTAAAACTTTGAATGATTGTTTTCATTTAATTGCATTATTATTTATTTCTACAACACTTTATCGTTACCAAAACTGATAGTGATCAAGTGTATTCTGCTTAAGTACAACCATATACTAGGTGCAGACATATACTGATGTCTAGGTATATAATTGTTACTGTGACATGCATTAACTCACTTTTTGATTTATATTTATCGATCGTCTTCCCGTCTCCGGTAAGCGCCGCATCCACTTCCGCTTCCAGATCAACCGGAAGAAGGGAATATTTGTCTTCAAACGTCACTGCTGCAATTAACGGAGAGCGAAACAAACTTTAGGTACTTGAAAACATGAATTCTGTTGATATAGGAGAACTACAATATGGCATCTGTTACTATCGTATGCGTAAGATTTTGAGACTAAAGTATTTTCTACTTTCATTAATCGACCGATAAAACGTACCGTATAGCATCTTTGTGGAAAAAATTAAAGACATAATACTTTTTGATTTCTATTGATATCGGCTTCTATTATCATTCACCATACTACGATCCTTTGTAGACATCCTTTGTCTATGTGATTGATTTGACAGCTTGCGTACACTAACATTATAATAACAAAAAAAGTTTTATCCCTAAACGTTTGTATAACGAGTATAAGAACTGTATCTAATTGTTATGTTTCAGATATTCAAATGCACCTGGCGAGCACTCTACATGAAAGTTAATACACCTACTGCAAATCATGTAATATGCGTAATTTCTTCTTTTTTATTTTATTTTTTGCTTTAACCGACTTTTTTGCGGGGAAAATAGATTTTCAAGATCTTACTTTAACATTATAATGAGTGACATGTGATCATATGATGTAACTCGGTTGTTAGATGGAAGAGTCGTATAAACATGAAACATTTTATATTCTACCACAGTGACAACACATCTTGATTATTTTAATACTAATCTTTTTTATAATCAATCAGAATCAATTAACGTAAGATTACACTTCATCATTCCCTACATTCCGTTTAATAAAAAGTGGAAGTGTTAAGGGTTTGGGTCGTTCATCCTACCACACAATATCGCGCTCATGGATCGTAAATCTGGTGGATAACGACTAGAGACCTTTCCACCATCAGTCGACAAAACGTTGGCGATGAACCGCGAATGTGAAGCGTGAAATATAAGTTCTAAACAAGTAAATCCCCCGATGTTTAGGATTCTTATGTACTTGTCAACACAAACTGCCAAAACATTGTTTGTTGAGACTAGAAAAGAGAAAAGTTTACATAACGCCTGTAATGCTTTCTATGTTGTTTACGGTAGTTGTAAACTGATCATTGTTATTAGCGCTAATTAGTAGCAACAAGCTCAGCATGTGATGACACATTGAATACGAGAGAAACACTTGCCAGGAACACAAATAATGAGATCACAGGGTTTCACCTAAGAGGTTAAAACAAAAGATGGTATGCAGAAAGGACACATCGTATTACAAATACTATATATCAGTCTATCTTATCAGTAGTTTATTTTCAAGATAGTCTGGAAATAATTAATTTGCATCGATTTCAATTTGCAAGCGATTTTTCGCGAGTCTTTGTTTTCGAATACTACCAAACAGCGTTTAGCATATAATTATGGCAATAGTTTTGCAACTGAGATGATTGTATTCTTAAGTATATAGAGAAGTATATCACATTTAAATATATTCAACCGTTTATTGTCATCTTCCAGCGATACAAAACATACCTTTCAAATCAAATACAGTTTAAATACGTCAGCTGGATTGTTCTCGTTAGTTTCTTAACATACGAATTAAATGTGTAGGTATAACTTTATCCTACTGGCATACTGATGCAAAATGCATATTGGAATCGGCAGTCCTACCTAATAGTGTATGTGTAAAACACACTAAGGAACTATGTGGTATTTCTATTATCAGACGTGACACTCTCCCAGTGAGGTAACATTACTCCTTATCACCGATACTATCTGACTGTGTAATAGATTAGACAGCTGTTTCATCCGGCACCGAATATTATACATCTTCATTGGTGACAGATATTTAAAACAAAAAATATAAAAATGAATCCTTAAATACATGCACATATGTTATCGGAGTCAAAATGATTACCATAAGGTAGCATGGCTGATAAACACTGTCGTAACTTGATTTAACAATTTGTGTTGAAAATTTCACTGATTATGTAATGAACCGATGGGTAATGTTTTAACAAAACAGAATGCAGACAAACATCATGTTAATAGTATCGTGCTATTGAGGTGTTATGTCTAACCACAACACTGTAACGTGACAGTATGGACCAAACATGCGAAGTTCAATAAAAGCATCACTGTTAAACTACTCATTATGTGCTATGAAAATAAAATGATATCGAAATGTTTGAACAGGCAATTGGGTTAAATTGGGCGATTAACTTAAGATGAATGAACTTGTTCACCCGTACGAGCGAGAAATGTACAAAATTAATGTTTTCCATATAAAACAATTTAATACGCTTTTGTAGACACGATCTTTTAGTATTGTGGCGTTATATATTGTTGTATTGAGTGAGTTGTATGGCCACCAGGCGGTGTAGTATATAGCGATATAGGAAGGTATCGCATTGTAATTATTTAGTATGTTCACATCATAACGTACATGTACTCCAATTAACATACCGTACACGCCTGTTCCATGTTTTCCCATTCAACCATTGCGCAAGAAGACGATTTATCAGTGTGAAGAACATTTGAATATCTGTTAGATAGTTGCAATTAAACAGGTATTGAAAGGAATGCAAACTTCAATAAATTTTCATCATAATATTTTGAAATAGAACATGAATGCGTGCCTAATGTGTTGGCTCAATTATAAAGTGCATATTTTCGATACAGGTTTATAGGCATTTACTACATTTACTACATAACTTATATAATTAAACCATGAATTTCAATATTTTATCAGATACGGACAATTGTTTCTTGTACTTAGAGTGAATTTGCGTAAAGGTTGTTAATGTGATAAGTGTGACAGTTAAAATTATATAATAACCTAACATCTGTGTAAGAGTAATGATTACCTGCTACCTGGCTTTTTATACATGCTATTTACATTAGACATACGATTTAACGATATGAAAACTGTATGTGTTGTATTTGTGTTAGAGTTAAGTTTATCTGCTATTTTACATATTATACTTTTGATTTGTTTTAGCTTCAAGCTAACTGCTATCTTACCGAATATACATGTGATGTATGTAAGAGTAAAGGTTATATACTACCTTACACATTATACCTGTGATATGTGTTAGAGTTAGGGTCATATACTACCCTACACATTATACATGTGTTTGGAATAGAGTCAAGGTTACATACTACCTTACACATTATACCTGTTATATGTGTTAGAGTTAAGGTATATGCTACCTTACACATTACACCTGTTATATGTGTTAGAGTTAAGGTTATATGCTACCTTACACATTATACCTGTTATATGTGTTAGAGTTAAGGTTACATACTACCTTATACATTATACCTGTGATATGTGTTAAAAAAAGGTTATATGCTACCTTACACATTATACCTGTTATATGTGTTAGAGTTAAGGTTACATATTACCTTATACATTATACCTGTGATATGTGTTAAAGTTAAGGTTATATGCTACCTTAAACATTATACCTGTGATATGTGTTAGAGTTAAAGGGATATGCTACCTTCCACATTATACCTATGATATGTGTTAGAGTTAAGGTTATATGCTATCTTACACATTATACCTGTGATATGTGTTAGAGTTAAGGTTATATACTACCTTACACATAATACCAGTGTTTGGTGTTAGAGTTAAGGTTACATACTACCCTACACATTACACGTGTGATTTATGTCAGAGAAAATGTTATCTGCTTCCTTACACATTATACATGGGATTTGTGATAGCTTTAATGTTAATTATCTACTAATTAAACCATTAAAATTTTATTTGTGTTATATTTCAGGATTATCTTCTTATATGGACATGATACCTGTGATATGTGGTAGCTTTAAGTTATTGCTGCCTTGCTCATCATACCTGTGTTTGTGCTACAGTAAACATGATCTGCTAACGTAAATATATCATAATTGTGATTTGTGTTAGAGTTAAGTTTACATACCATCTTACTCAATATACCTGTGATTTGTGTTAGAGATAAGCAGGTTATATTATGATTAACATACAACATACGGGCTTTTGGAAAGGATAGATATTTTAAAGTTAGGTGTCATTCTTGCCTAGGTGACAAATAAAGTTTGGTCAATATGTGACTACTTTATTGAGAATTAGCTAATCTGCACAACTACATGTATGTGCAAATTATCGCTAATACCGCTAAAACGTAGGTTGACATGTACAGATAATCGTGGTCGTTCGAACATATGCGCTTCCATATATTTTTGAGTGGGTTTAATACATCTGTATTTAACATCTTTAAACATTTTCATGTGCAGTGTTTGAGAAATTTATTCTGCTCTTGACCCCGGTCAAATATCTACTTGACCACAAAAGCCAGTATATTTTGAGTCATAGAAGTAAATGTATCTATTACTTTCGTAACAAATAAACCCTTTCTGAAGTGTTTGTACAGAAACGTACTCCGTGCTAAGTACTACCCCCATGCAGAGGTGTGAGCGGCCACAGCAAATACTTCCTTCTGTTTGCTCATTAAACAATTACTCGCTATTTCTCCTATCGTAGGGGCTAACAAGGGGAAATTGAAAGGTAGGAAAGGTATGATATCAAATGATTCATATAATGTATACAGCAAATACAGCAAATATATTATTTATTGTGGTTTTTGAATTTCTACTGAAACAGTGACTTTTATCGCTGGTTTCTTGAAAATTTAACAGTGCTAATCACTTAAATACAAGACTGTTATTTAAGCATTCATTCACTGGCCGATTCGACAGAAATTATTTTATATTTTATTTTCATTTTTTTAACATAATCAAACAATTCCCTTACTTGATTTCAAGTTATTTTTAGAATGTACACGCGTGTTAAATTTCAAGGAGTCAAATGTGTGTGAAAAAAATACAACAGTGTGACAACTGAATTTTTACTGTGCGAATTCTAATCTCCATGAAATTTATGATTAGAATACTCTTTTACCAATGGGTGAGTAATTGAAACTGTTAAAGGATACTTTTATTAGATCTGTACATGCCCATGTCCGTACCAAAAGCTCATTGATGTCTGTATGACAACATTGGTACGCGACTTTGGTTACAATAAGCGAAATTCAAATGAGTTCTGACTAGTTTTTTTCATAATAAAAATTGTTTTTATCATAAGGTTAACGTTTTTGTTCACAATTATTCTTTCACTTGTGGAATATTAGGACGTTATATGGGGTGTACTTCACGTAGGACACGGTTAGGTGATACTAAACATATTACATAGTTTACATATCAAACATTGATATATTTATTACATTGAATAACGGTCCACATAAATCTAGGAACAGTATATGGCTCTGTCCACAAATCATGTAAGTTATATTGTGTAGAAGCAATGGTGAATGGAGATTATATTTTAAGCATGAATACCATGTAAAGGTTAAAACGTTTTATACATAAAAAATTCCCGTGTGCTTTCCCAAGCAGTAATCTTTTCAATGAAATTACCTTTTATGTTATGTCTAGATGTAGTGTTTTCTACAGAATTACCCCCTCAGCTATTCTTAAACTGCATTCATCATGTGTGCTATGCCTCGCTTCTTGTAATGTTAACTACAGTATTGCCCCTTATGCTATTGTAAGTTGTATTTTATTCTACAAAATTGTCCCCTATGCTATCCATAGTCGTAGTCTTTTCTATGGTATTTGGCTAATGTTTTCCAAAACGGTGGTCTTTTCCAGAAACCCATCCCGTATACTATGCGTCTAAGCAGACTTTTCTATACCAGTATCCCTTCTGCTATCCCCAGCCGTAGGCTATGCTCAGTCTACAACCTTTATTCACAACAAAACATATAGAAAGTGTTGTCTTCTCTTGCCGTGTTCCATACTTAACACTATGTTTTCACCTTACCAATACGCTTTAGTTGTGCAGGAAGAATTTTGTTTCGTCATGCTGGGGCTTTATTTAAAAAGCAATTTTGATTTGAAATTCATTTCTATTCTTTGTTACGATGAAAATAGTCTGAGTTAGCGGTACTTGACACATAAATGGAGCTATGTAGGAGGACTGGACAATACGTTAGATGGTAAATGTTCCGTGCAAATGCTGTTAAACACCTCCCAACAATATTGAAACGGGGAAACAATTAATACAATTTGTCAAATTCAGTCAATATTTGATTTTTGAGTAGAGGAATGTTTGTGAAGAAAGGACTGAGACTCGCTCTATGTCTGTACCGAGGACCGAACGTTTACTATAACACTTACAGGCCCCTCCAGCGGTCAGTGTTTTTGTTGACCCCACATAACTAGACACGGTCGTCATTGTAACACTCAGCTGACCTCATGGTAGAAATAAATAGGGATGGAATTCCAGCAGATTTCAAATAAATAGGATGGAATTCCAGCAGATTTCATTCTTTTAATTTTACATTTGGTCGCATTCAAATATTTCTTTCACATATTACTTTGCTAAATGTTACAATATAGAATTTTTGTGTATCTTATCAAAACGGAATACATGTTAATCTTGAAACAGATAAGTTTTATTGTCAATGTCAATAATGATGAGCATGACAAATACTTTATCTTAAATAAAACTGACAATTCAGCTTATTAAGAAAATTAATGAAAATCAATTACCAGGATATATCGTTGCACCATCTTTACAACTGAAACATGTTTTTTGTGAATTTAAAATGGACATTTTAAATGCAAAAGTTATAAAAGGAACAACAACGAATGTGACGTAATAACGATGTTTTGGACAACAGTGTCAATTCAGTCCCATGATGCAACAGACAAAAGTTCATTTTGTCTTGATGAATACTAGTTCGATGAAAAGTCTTAAAAGCTTTTCACTTCACTAGATGAAATATAACTGATATTGTCCCGAAAAAAAGGGAATACCCTTTTAGCATGAGATTCAAGTAAATTAATAATAAGAAAGCCTAATATGCAAACCCAAGTTGCTAAAATATATTTACAGATGTTTAAAAATAACTGAGGAAAACATTTGTTGTTTTTGGGATAAAACGATACATGACATTACCTCAGGCTAAAAAACAAAGAAATATGATATCCATAAATTCAGGTTAATTAATGTGGGTTAGTGTTTTGCGGAAATATTTTATATATAAAGACTTAAAAGTTGTCAACCCTTTGCTTATATTAATGTACTAACTAGATCTTTTTGTTATGTTTTTTATTACGAAATGTTGGATTGGGACAATGCACGAAGGCATGGTCAAAACTTAGCATTGAATACGCTTATACAATGCAACAGAAATTCGACAATTGAATATGATTAATATTGATGTTATGTGGATATGTTCTCCAAATGAAATATTTCAATCATATGACCAAAACGTTAAAATTATAAAGAACTCAACCTTTTGACATTTTGTCATATCTTAGTCGTGATACTGTACTTGGTGTTTATGTACCACGGATGTACCTTGGTTCTTGCGTTGCAATTACACATTATCGAGAGGTATAATCATTCGTATATTTGCTCACAAGCACGTAAGTAAAATATTTGATAATTAAAACAAGTTGATTGATAACTGGAAAACTTTTTTTTGTTTTAAAGAATGTTATATTATTAAAATATTTCCTATTGTCACCGACGTTAATGAATGAAACACTTTTTTATGGTAATTAGGGGTTAAATGCCTTCGCAACAGGTGCGAAAAAGAAAGAGCAGGAAAGTCAGCCAAAAGACATTTGTTATGTTATGATTTAATTATCTAAGAATGTTCTTCTGCTGCCAATATCATTTTTTGTTCTTGTTAAATTGCTAATATTTGATCGGTCAACTCAATTCCAAAATAACAAGCTTATAAAATATTTCATCTATAACCGATTTTTAACTCGAAAATATGGGTGCAGGTATCACGAAATTTGCGCCATTTATAGCTTATGTACTTTTTTTCACGAATACATCGGAAATGTCGACAATCCAATCAGTACAAGCTCTAATGTCCGCCCGACACGGCGTGGCAGGTGTGAATCTGATAGAGGGAGTGGGAGGTTGGTAATAAAATGTACATCTGGCTGCTACCCCATCTAACCGTGAGTCAGTGTGCAGGTGTCGAAGGCATTCCAGGTCCATGTTCTCACCCTATACTTCACCATTAACTAAAATCCTGCTTCTGTTCTTAGTTTCACAATCATTGCTTAAATTGAGGAATTTCCATATCTTGACTTTTTTTTTTGTCAAATAAGAATGCATTGATGAAATTATAGCAAATATCTTAAACCTAATTTTTTCCTCAAATACTTCCGAAGGAAAACATATTGACTGAAGAAACGTTTGTGAAATTGGGTCAAGTTATATTAAGGATAAATGCCACTTCACAAATATACTGTGACCTGTTTGTTAGAGTTACCTCCCTTCTATATTTTTTTTAAATGCCAACTCCATATTCATAAACCAAATTGGGTAAGTTCTTAACGCAGTATCCTATTGTAAGTGGTATCTTGATGCAGGTGTAGCAAGGTTGGAAATAACTGTTATGGGAAGTTTAAAGCGATATCCGTATATGGTTGTCTCTAAATAATTTCTCGAGCTGGTTTAAGTGCACAAGATTGAACAAGAACAGTTCTTAATGATTATAGTTAATCTTCTTTAATGGTGATTATTTCTGCATAATTATATATGCAACTGCGCTTTAATGTTGAAATAATTTTAACTACACTACACTATGTCGATAATTTGTCAGATTATGTTGACATCTTTTCTATAATGATGTCGACATATACATTGGCAGACATTTACCACACTATATATGACAATAACTGAAACCCGTGACTTTTTGTCTCCGCCTGATCCTATAAACAATCAGTACTTACTGTCTCCAGGACATGACTTGCAACATTTGTCCGGAAGTAGAATTGGATTAGGGCAGTTCGGTAACGGACATTCATTCTCAATTTTGACACATCGCACTTTCCCGTAATGATGTAGAATCCCTTTCCTCATCAACTGTGTAAATAAAGTAACGTGCTATTAAACATACATTACATTTCCTCTGATTTAAATACAATATACTTTAATCCACTTATAATATCTATACATATATAAACGCATTATAAAAAAGAGACTTCAAATCACACGTGATCAAACTCAAAAAAATATGTCAAGGACTATTTAAATTTTTACGCTACAATTTTCCTCGATATTCAGGGTTTGTGCCCTTTGCTTGCAATCGTCCAACTTCAAGGAACCTGACTATCTACAATATGTTTGGTCCAACATATAAAGTGCCACGATTTACATGGAGATTCTTGGGGATCCTTGTTACGTTAATTAGCAGAGTTGAGAAATTCATCTATCATCATAATGGCGAGAGCTTAAACACAAAGGCTTCGACGAATTATGAGTGAGAGTACAATGTTAAAAGATTTGAAAGAAAAGTTAACAATTAATTTGAAATCGTGGTTGGTTATTGGCATGCGTATATTTATATGAGTAATACCTTTATTAGAGAGTCACCATACCTAGGGTCCCGAGGGTTCAACTGTTACCCTCGGTAGTGTTTATTTAAGCAATGAATAGTTGTAGATGGACGTACGGCCCTATAACACCGATCTCTAATACTGACAGACTTATACAACAGGTCGTAATTTCTATAAACAGTGACATCATTGTTGTCACAATCAGGTTCTGGTCAGTAATCAGCAACGTCCTATTGGATAAAGTAATGCATGTTACGTTACAATAGTGGTCACCTAGGAGGATGTAGTGAATTCAACAAATACAAAGACGTCGAATAAGTTTTGAAATATATCTATATAATAACCTTGAATGAGCCTCTATAAATTTACGTTTTCTGAAATTGCATTCCAATTTGATATCCCTTTTCCTCTCCATTATACCGCAAGACAATAGCGAAAGAAATAGTGTATTTTCGGCTAAACTTGCAAATGGTACAAACTAAAGGTATCCATTAGGTGTTTTGAACTATCTGTTTTAAAATTCATTTTAAACGGACGGCAGATAAACTATACTGTTACCTTGTTACTGTCGTGAAATGCTTGTTTAAGTCCTTTTCAAATGAAAAACGCTTTAAAAGCCATATGTTGCAATGCATGTTATAGAAGTAAGGTGGTTTGAAATAAGAAAATCTAAAAAGGGAAATAAAATAAAGATAAAAATGCATTGGTCGAACTAAGGACCTTAGCAATGCACAGCCGAAATTTTACCAAATGCCTAGGCTCAATAAGAGTGCTCAATTTATGAGTCACAAAGCCTATGAAAAAAAAAAGACATTTATAATGTCCTTATATGACCTTTGCCAAGCAATAAGTCCAATCAAAACCAATATTTTGATAACTGAACCTCATATAATTTTATAATCTATAATATTTATAATCTTATATTTATATATTTTGATAAAAAAAAAATCATAACTGTAGCATAAACACCTTTACGCTTAAATGGTCACAAAGCCTATGAAAAACATAATTGACCTTTATAATGACAGGACCTTAAATGACCTTAGCCAAACAATAAGTCCAAACAAAACCAATATTTTGATAACTGAGCCTTATATAATCTTATAATCTATAATATTTATAATCTTATATTTATATATTTTGATCCAGAAATATATATAAACAAATAACGATCATAATTGAAGCATAACCAACTAAACGCTTTATGTCTCGCAGCTCGAGAGAAAGATATATATCTAACTTCCAATACGAAGCTCAGATGAAAATCGAAGTGAAAAGCTACTTTATATTCAGGCGAATGTTTTAACACCAATATTCTGAAATCAAATAATGACGACGGCCCCTTTCCTATTTACAACGTTCATCTCCACACTTGCAATAATGTTACATCCTTTCGCATTGATAACGTCGACATACAACAATTAGACATACTATTTTACATGAGATTAAGGTTGGTGGTTTTCATTTGTCCATGAATAAGTCATGAGGCTGCCATTTATCACGATCTTATACCTCCTCAACATGGATGTATTTTAGATTATATTGTTAGGGGAGTTTGATCAAGATTCTATGGTTTAATTTCCCATTAAAGCGATATATGGCTACTGAAGTATTGTAAGCTTCACGTTCCCATTCACAACTGTACGTTTTGGATATGTTAAATAGTTAAACTAAGGAATATATCTAAACTGTGGCAAAATATATCAAAGCACGTTAATATTTGAAGACTAATTTTATATAATATTTTGTAATATTGTTTTAGTGATATTTTGCAATATCTAGTGATATGTTATTACATGTAAGCTTACTGTAGTATGTGCCACCTGTTTAAGTGCTATTAAAGATGTTGGAGAGATTGAAAAATAATATAAGATGAATCTAACAGTTTAACAAAAGATCAAAAAGAACCAAAGATCAATATGTTGTGTTTCCCTAAAATCATTACGGTGTGACACATATGATGGGACAGGCACTTCCGGTTGACAAATCATGCCTGTGGTTGAAGACACAGGAAGTTGATATTCTTTTTTTTCTTTAAATTCCATGATTTAATACATATCTATGTAGATTTCTTTATTCGATTTTTTTTTTATTATTATCATTTTTACTATTATGTATTTTATTTGTACAAACATGTGTCATGGCGTCATTGCACAAAGTAAATATACGTTTCTGAAGGTTAAGCGTTTTTGTTTTTCACATTTCTTCTCTTATAGACAACTTGGTGCCGCAAAGCCATGCATTCGTTCCATGTTCAGAATGTGTATTTGGCCTACGTGTTGGAGGGAGAATTAAGTATTATTTTTATTAACATGCTAACAACAAATTCTCATCTACTCTGAGCCTTTCAAACACTGATGAAACCCTTGAAATCCCTTAAACCAATCTGACTAAATTAACCAAACAATTCGACTGATAAAGGTAATGTTTTACTTACCAGAGAAAGCATTTGATACAAACATGGAACAACTTCAAAGAAATTGAACATCATGGCTAGTTTGATTAAAAGTTAACTGAAAAGGTAAAAATGTCTTGAATTTGAATCATTGGAAATTCCTAAAACTAACTATCTCATCTTATCACGTAGATTGGATTAATCCTCCCCTTTATATATGCATTAAACACGTAGCTTTAAAATTAGAAGGGGGCTTTATCTGTTAGCCGGCAAACCTTTTCACACCTCCGAATCTTGCCAAGTTCATGTATGCCATTCACATTATCAAGAGGGGGATTCAGGGACCATTGTACCTCTAATCCGCCGCTATTCACATACAAGCATAACCCGGTCCCACTCAAGTCGATGGCGGTCTGTGAAAGCCCCTACATTGGTTGACACTGTAGCAATTTCTCCTACACGTCTCGACAAATTTAATCCTACGATAATAAATTATTCTAACGAATAAGGTCTTAATGAAAAGGTTGTCCCTCTCTCCACCCCATGCCTTCTCACGCCCGGCGACACAACAGGGGAGTTTGTTTACACAATTAGTGGTAATCTATTGCCTATCATTCACTCGACTACTGACAGAGAAATGTCTGGAGAGAATGCAACAGAATCGAGTAAACCATGGGTCCGATCTGTGGCGATATTTTTGTGGAAATTTAGCCTTTCCTATGAGCATTGATCAAGAAAAGTTATTAAATTACATCAACCTAGTTATACTAGAAAGCATAAGCATAATTACACAATGATCGAAAAAACACTTCGTAATCAATGGAATTGAAAGTTATGATTCCTCGTCCTGGGATTCTAGATTTGAGTTATATAAGTAGTATACGTGATACGATATGAGCAGCGGGCAGCACAAAATTACTTTAGAAAATAGATTTAAATCACAGGTAATCAGCATCTACATAACGTTAAAATTGAGCCAAAACGCTACTTACACTAAGATTGGTCAAAATAATGATAATACCATCTTAAAATCAAGAGTGGGTGTTGATATTCAAGATCATGAAAGGTTTATATATTATTTCCTTTTCATCAAACTATTACTGATTTAAGCAGTACACAGTTGATGTTGTTCTTTAACAGTCTACGCATGTTAAAATGTTATATTTCATTCAATCCCCTAAAGCTGTAACAAACGTTTTGATGTAAGATAATAAATCATGACGATATAGTCAAATTACATCAAACAAGCCTGATTGTATTGCTATCTAAATGTATACTCTTCATTTATTCGTCACTTTTTAATAAAAACAAATGTTTTCTAATCTAACGCAATCGCGCTTCACAAACTGACCATATATAAACTTATCACGACTTTCGTTGTATCATTGAATATAAAGCGTAATATTGAGAACTGCTAAATATTTTAAATTATTTTACTTTGGAAGACAAATTAATATGACGTTGATCTTGAATTAAAATGTACACAGTTTTGCTCTTTCACATCTTTTAATTAGAAATTAAAGCTTCTTGTCCAACAGCGCTAAGGGGCAAAGCCATAGTGGGTCAATATTATACAGAATTATAGAACATCTATCAATGTCGACTAACATAATTTATCACAGTATGTGTTATTGACTGGATATTGTGATCGTCCAAGCTATCTTCTTTAGCATATTAAGTTTACAACAGTGTCTGTTATTAATGCATGTTGTTTCCGTCCGTGTAATCCTAAGGTGTTTTGACTCTGTTACCTAGTAATCTGTTTAAGCTAAATTCATGATTCATAAACGGCCAAGAATATCTGCGTTATTATCATACTTGTTCTGATGAAATATAAATGTACACAAATCCACAATGACCATCCAAAAAATCCTATAACTCTTCGCTGTGTATTTATGTTTTTAAAAACAAATAAAAAAAACGAACATTTGACTGAATACACGATATTAAGCTTATGTAATATTACAGCACTTGCCACACTGATCGGTATTATTGTAATAGAACAGGGGGTATCCAAGGTGATTGGTTCTCGTTCGTTTTATAAACAGAGCTATATTGGTTTACCTACTCGTCTAATTCTTTGCCTGAAACCATTATGTCCGACATCAGCAGACAAAAAACTAAACAGCCTTACTTTGATTTACGAGTGTTCTGTAACAAATATCAATTAAGCTTATTTACCTGCAATTGTAACCAATTTTGGAATAAAGCATAAGTGTGATGTACAGCCGGCACATATAATATACGTAATGTATGCACTTATAGAGGAAAACTTACTCATAGCAGAATCTGGACAATCAAGGCATCGCCGTGTAGGTGTAAATGGCTTAAGTTGCAGATGGTTGAACTACTGGGGCAATATGGTATAGAAATGAAGGGGCGATTTGTTACCTAAAATACCAGTTACACAGTCTGACAATAGAACAACTGAATTGATAATGACAAGAATAAAGATGATTAACCATGTTTGAAGGAAAGATAAGAGTCTGCATCTAGATTGCAGATAGTACATGTCAGGGTCATAGAAAAAAACAAACAATAGTGAAAATATATAACAAAGGCAAGTAAATATTAAAATAAACCAAAACATTAGCAAATCTTAATATGAACGTTATAACAGACTTGTATGTTCCGTATGCATATCTTATTATGCATATCTTATTATCACTTCTGTTCAATATACATGTATCTTCATATTTGGGTATTTCCTCAGAAACTATAAAAAGACTTGGCAGGTATGTTTGGGCAGAGGCCTAGCGGCGCATCTTAAATAACCGTCGCAGTCTCTAAGTAGTCAAAATTTAGATATTGACCGATTTTGATCAAATTTGGTATAAAGGTTTATTATATTTTGATAAACATTACAGTGAGCTTAAGCATCATTTACGACTGCAAGGAGGGTCTTTTGAAACGGTCGCCTGACCGTTGGTGTTGTTTTATTTCTAGTCGTAGGGGTTGTGTTACATTTGTGTAATATGTGTCTTACTGGTGTTTTTCATTCCGATTATGCGTTATGATTGTGTCCTGTATGTTGCTATTGTTGAGGTTTTTTTTCTACCTTGACAAAGAGTGGCTGGATGCTCTTAAAATAATTTTGGTGGAAGAAGGTTTCGGTCTGTAATTAATGCACATTTACTTTGCTCTGCATTGCTGCTTTATAAGCAGTTAACTGGAGGCATTTGTAACACCTACTTGAAACTTTGTCTTTGGCGTTTGCGACTGCGATTCAACATTGGTTATAGGCTGATCAATTTATTGAATACATACCCCCAGCTGTTGAGTTAAATATCATATTATTGTCATAACTATCAAAAATTATACTGCTTTTATGCGAAATACCATTTTGATGCAGTTAAAGCAATAAATATATACTTATGAACTTAGGATATTTAATTTCAAGGTTGTTCAGTGTGTATATTCAATTCTTTGATAATACTCATTTAGTTAATTACTTCAGAGAATTTGCTAAACCTCAAAATATGACATTTAAATTGAGTTCGCCAGAAGCTCTCAAAGTTTAAAAACAAATCTTGTTTTAAATCTCGTCAGAAATTGACACTCACCGTAAGTGTGTTCCTACATAAATATATTGGGTTTTCCCTTCGCGTTAAATCTTACCTATTCTTCTGTACTTGTTTAAACAAACATCAATTTCCACTACAGTATAAATAGTGTAGTGGGCTGTGTTTGTCGTCTTTAAATTATGGCGCAGATTTGCTGCATTAAGTGTTTCACACTTGTGAGTAAATCCTTCTTTGTAATATATATGTCGCATGATTTGTGGAAGTTGTATATTTGAAAGAAAGTTTAAATATCTAAAGTAACATTCAAGTTATAAACGTTTTCTGACAGATCAATCGATAATTTCACACCTCATATTTCCATAAATCTATTTTGTCTGTCCACAATGCACTTAGCTAGTGCACATGTTCGCTATAATAAAAAAAAATACAAACGGAAGTAAGCCACTGCTAACATAATACTGTGTACACATGGAGTAGTCATGAAGATAAAACACGTTTCATTGTTTATATACTTGTATGCAAAAAATGTAAGTTATATTGAAATTGAAAAGAGAATGAAAGATTAAGTTAATGTCATACACTTTAGAGGAATGGTTATTTTCAAGATCAAATTATATCAACTTCACGAGGGGTTTAATTTGTAAAAAGTTGTAGATTCATATTTTTTATATGTTATTTAGTAACAGTCATCAAGTAAATGAACTTGCGAGCAACTATCTACCTGAGTATCTGTCAAATCTTATAAAGATTTTGGCAGGTTTAACGGTCGCCATTTTCATCTCAATGGAAATACTCTGTTTTCTTGTGCAGTAATATATTAACTTTCTTTATTAAGCTCATGTCTTCAATAGGTTTAAACGTTTGGAAATATGCAACATCTAATGTTACTTTCAACACAAACAATACGTTCTTTGTGTAGAAAGTAAAACTTTGATATTATTAAGCTAATAATTGTGACTTGCGATTCCATGGTAGACAATGAGAACGAAATGTGTTTTTTTCCATTCCCTGACACAGAAGTTTGTCTTTAAAGCGCTTGGTCTTATTTTCTTTTAACCCTTCCAGGTAATTCCAGTACTGTTTCCTTTGTTCGAATTTTTTCTTGGTTTAATCGATTGTATGGTATAATTATGGTATTAGCTCACATGTTGGTAATCTTTGGATAAAATGACTTCAGCTTTTGTAACTAAAATTTGTTTAAGGAATTGATAGTGTGAACTCATGCTGTAAAAGCATTTTTTGTTCCTTTTTATTATGATATTAGCGATTTTGGTAATAACGATTTTCCGCGCAATTACTGACAAGTTAATCTTCGAAAATTATCATTTTAGCAAATCCTCCAAAATTTGGAAACGCAAAAATATAGATTTTTTCAGTAATGCTATCTGAATTTATTGACAAATTCTTAACGGCTTACCACAAGTTCGAGCGGTATTGAAGTGTTAACATCGGCTGACCTTAGAGTATTGCATTAATGATATCAGCGTATATTTATAGATGATACTGAATGATTTAAGAAATTTGCAAGACAAAAATACCCATGTTATATAATAGTAAGAATAGTAAGATTTGCTCCACAAACAATAACCACATGTTATGTTAATCATTTTCTGTCTGAAGTCAAGCCATTTAATGCACCGGAAATGCCTCCGACCTCAGCGTAGGAATTTGACCTCACTACTTGTGATTATTTTATACAGTGGATCACTAATGTTTTAAAGGGATTTTTTTTATTTTCGCTTAAAATCTTGTCAAATATCGACTCGGTCACGAATCCTATCATAGCGTAATAATGGAGTTTTTTTTAGCTGTGTCTGCTAGTAAATGACACGCACAATTAAGCTTTTTAGAGATTTGTTGAGACAGGGAACTTGCGAAAATAAGACGCAAAATGTCGGTAATCCAGTAATATTTATGACGGGTAAAGGAATATCTAATGAAGGTATGGAGATAAAACGACCTTATGCAGGTTTCAAAAATGTAAGAATTTGGTAAATGTAAAACTATCTAGTATATATTTGTAATTGGCGTCAGATTTCAGACAGTCGTTATGCAGTTGTGGAAATAACGAATAAATAAATAGCCTCGAGAAGCAAGATTGTTTAACAGACACAGTTAAATTGAAGACCAACCGGAGAAAAAACATTAAGCCTTGGATAATCTTATCTAAGTTTTTTATTTTCATATCAGCACGTTTTGTTGGCAAAAAAGAAACATGAGGACGTGTTTCATAAATCTTACGTGAAAGAAGCTTGTGTAATATCTTTTTTATTCGCTACACTGTAAATAATTCATCTGGAAATTTGTCAAATACATTTTCTTTAGTGTGTTCAATTGATTAGCAGCCGGAACTAGTTATATTGTAATTGTGTCCCATGTTATGTCAGTTCGTTTGTTTGTAAAGGATATGGTCGTCACAACAGTTGAGGTCAAATGAAAAGAGACAGAATAGAGAGGTTAGAAAAGAAAATATCTAAAAAGGCGGAATCAGGAGAGATTTTAACCACTATGCAACATTTAGGATCACTATTTATTTCTGTGGTGTTGTGTCTTCCTTGGCACCGTTTCATTTGCGAATCTCGAACAGATGCCGAGGAAAACACCGCTGATTGTTAAGAGTAAACAAACCGTCTTGGTAGCTACATGTATATAGGAAACAAAATGCTACACATTAAACTCGATGTTTACCGTAGCGCCAACAGATAATGTCAAAATCGGTACTCAAGTCCATATGACGTGAAAGGAGACAAGGAGACACACAAAAGTACTAAAGTACTAAAATACCACAATGTTAAATTTGGTGCAGCAGATTTATTATGGTCGCATTTGTGTTCCAGCGTAGCGAAAATGACAAATCCTGCAGGGGTTTCCACATTAGTTGCATCTTCCAACATGAAGTAGGAAACATTAGGTATATCCTGTTTCCAAATCCCCAGGATTTATTTTCATTAATGTCAGAATATTTATAACGACAGGTTTTTAATCTGACTTCACATAATGGGAAATATTAAATGATTGGATACACATCATTACGAAATGAGGGTTTCTGCTTCATAATGCGTTTTACCCCTGATCATGAAACTGCTATGAATGAATGTATAAAAGATGTAACCAGGACAACATGTATAAAAGATTTAACCCGGACAACACAGGTAATGCAGAATGCGTGTACTCCTCCAGGGAAACCTGTTTTACTTGTTAAATTGAAAGACTATAACATTTTTAAGATAATTAAATCAAATTATGTACCACATCCTAACAACATACAAGGCAAACTGTTTTAGCAAACCACGTGGATGAAGTGTTAGTATATTTATCTAGGCATGTCTGCATACGTTCGCGCTGTTGTAGAGTTGAGATATACAATTAAATTTCTGTGTCAGTGATTATCGCTGACTTTAATGGCCTTTTTCTATTAAGATGGCACTATACCTAAATTTAATTGTCTATTTAGTTTTAACACATCGGATGTGTGGATGGATTAATGCCAACATGTTAAGGGGGTACAGATATGTCTGTTATATTAGTGAGAGCCCTGCCTCAGTACGTCAAATATAGAGTCCGTTCAGAGTATGTTGTACACCAGTCTCAACCGTGAAAAGTTTGTTTATCTGTTCAGGATTTTTCGCCCTTGCAACAGCTAAGGTCGTACATGATGATGGAGTCACTCAAGGACCAACTTAAAGTGTCATTTCACTGCAATTCATAATTATGACAAGGTAACATGATACCCTACTTATAAGCATTATCCTGGTAACGTGCTTACCCGAAGGAGGGGTGCCAAAAGTAAAGAGCAGGTAGTAGAACGAAAATATCAAAGAGAATACTTAAGAGTAAAAAAAAAGTAAGTTGAACTCAAAATCGATAAAACTAGGGAAAACTTTGAAAAAAATACTAGATTTACATGGAAATCTTTGAAAGTACTAAAAGAAAAAGACAAGATTTCGGAATGTGTAATGTGTTGAAATTAGTCAACTGATCAATTTTGATATCTCAAATGTGCCATGATAAGGAGAAAAGAAAAATCTCCGATTCTGCAGGCAGCATACCACTAATCGCCTTATATGAGCATGTAGTGGGATAAAACAGGTCTATGTTTCCTGAGCCTACACAGGCACTTCACTGAGCTTAACTGCTCAGGTTCGGTTAAGTCAGTCTGCAACAAGTTTGGTCCAGATTTTAAAAAAGGACAAATGCAATTACGTCCAAGGTGTAACTCACTAAAGTGGAAGTAGGAAACCATAAGTGTGTACCAGCTCCAAGCACCTTTATTCACTACGGTGAGAAAATTTAAAGTGGTAGTGGAAGAAAAATCTGTTCCATAACTCAGTCCGCAAACAATTTGTTCTGTCCCAAATAGACCGTAAATGGCCAATGGATGGCTTCAGGAATTTGAAATAGATTGGTGCGCAATGTGTCTTTTAACGTTTTCCAAGTGCATTCGGTACGGTATTATTTTAGTCATTCTGTTACGTCACGGTTTAAATGGTGATCTTACTTGAGCTCTTAGGGGGATACATACACTTCTTACGTCTCTAGAATCTTCTCTTTTTTTTAAGAAAAAAAAGAAACTGTTTTGATTACTTTGATGTCTGGTTCCAGATTAAGTTTCAAACTAAGGGGGGATAAGACAATAGAGTAATGCGGCTGGACAACGTAGTAGCCAGTTTACATGATACGTAGCGTTTTAGAAAATAAATAAATTAATCACTTATTTTATATTCGGATTTTCGTTTCACGTCACCACGCAAAACCTCTTACTTATAATGCAAAACATAGGCAAATTAGCAATTAGAAGCCCAGTCCTTCCCTACAGTAACGGGTCCAGCGTCTTGCCTATTTTTTCTTTCAGCAACACATGTAGATCGAGATTTCTATATTAATTCATAATTAAGGAAATTTTTGTTCATCATTTGAACGATTGAATTTGAATAATTATAAAAATTAACAGCTTTCCTGTTGACTACGATACATATTTCTAGATGAGTCGCTGTATATCTCTATGATTTATCAAACGCCCTATAGTTCATACCATTTTATTTTTGTCTCTGCAAAGGTTTCTCCTCTGTTCTATCAAAACTAGTTCATTGTCTTTAAATTCATCTAAATACACTGACATATGCCAGTATTTCCACACTGATGTTTTGAATTCACCATCTTGCTTTACGACGAAATTTGTTAGAGTCTTGTTATAGTGTTGTAGTCTAAATTATCGTGTTCATTAATTTTGTGTATTTATCCATGACATATTACATCGCTTATTCATATCAATACTTTTATTATTTTCAGTATGAAGTGTATCATATGAATACTTTCAAAATTCTTCTCAAGTATAAAACTCAAAATAGGTTGTTCACTATTTAAATGTTAAGGCAGAGTAATATCAAATAGAGGCATACACTTATGTCCAAACTCTGTGGATGGAGGGTTTCTTTTCCATCTCACTAAACTAAGATAATGTAATTAATCAGCGGAAACCTAACAAGTGTTGTTACAGGAATATTACCTGCATGCTATGTGTCGTCCTCACCCAGTGAAGTAATACGTTTTCTATCATAGAACAGACATAATCGATATATGGAAATCAACTATCATCAGCATCACTCGGCACCGGCCAGGAGAACTGTTGGGAAGCGATGCCACGGAGATTCTAATTGTAGGAAATCACTGATGCGGGTAATTTTCCCTGAAGGATCTCAAGGTTTTTTACACAATCTTAAAAAAGCTATTTTTGTACCTACTCACTTTGCCATCTATTAGAACAATGAAATAAAATGCCTACCAATATTTATTAATTTCACCTTAAAGTTATTGAATAATAATTGATTCATAAAAAACAGAGGGAAATTGTGAATGCATTTTATTTTTATTTTTAGTAAAAAAAAAAAAGTTGAAATAATTGTTCATTATAGAAATAAGGACATAACTAGAATGTAACCACCCTTTTCACAGTAACTTTTTCATCTTAATGGCAAATGTGTATAGCAACAGCAGTGCAAGCTTCCGTTAATTTGCCAGTTTGAAAAAAAACAATCTGCTTGTTACAGAAACGTCTACACTTGCTCGAGATCATAGAGTTTTAAATAACTTGTCTTTAGTCAGAAATGTCTTTGCTGCATTTTCGTGTCGTTTTCAAAATAAAAATAACGGAAACGCAACTGCAAAGTAGGCCAAACAGAAAGAAAGTTCGATATGTTTTAAGTAAATATAGAATTATCTTGTAAGTCGTTAATTGAGGAAGCTGACGGTTATTATTTTCATTCATGTGTTTCAATCTGTACTACTATTGATTTCATTCATGAATTCCACAGATAATCCTCTCACATTCGGATAATTGTATCTTCCGGCGGAAATTGCGTTTAGATTTGAACTTCCCCCGGAAGCCTCGCTTTGGATAAACAGATGAAAGTAACTAACAAAGTAACTATAGATGTTACAATTGACTAGTTTACTCCCTTATATAGCAATATCGCACAAGAGACAGAATGCAGTACTGTCCTGCCTTAACCACAAATTGTTGGAAACGAATAAGCATGCCATTTCAACGTATCCAGTCATTGTTAAGGAGGTAAATAACTACAAAAGATATGATACAAAAGACAATGCATTGCCTTACCCTTGGGAAAGGTATGCATAGGTAAATCCATAATAATAACAATAATGTTACAATTAGTCAACAATGCAAAGAGTATCCGCTCTTATTTATATCAATAAGTATACGGGCTATTGGTTTGATATAGCTCTTTGCTCGTGACCTCATAGAAAGAATATAATTATTTGTGAGTGAACGCTAACATGAAAGAGACGTCTGTTTCTTTCACTTAACTCTAGGAGTTAGACGTAAATATGTAACGATAATCGAACACAAAAACAAACAAAAAACCTACAGTATACATGGACAACAAACATGAGTATTTGTTTATACCTTTAAGACACAAATCCAAAATAAATATACAACGTGATGAATCGAAGGGCCAAATGCAGCCAAACGCTCCAGAATAGACACTTATCCAGCATCACTTACATGTAAGTATTGTATAAAATTATAATGGCAAATGCTGACCTTAAATAATAACATTTTACCATGTATCTCAAAAACTGAAAATGAAATGATTTATTTTTCATATTTGGATATAAATACTCACCGGAATACACTGACATATAAGGCAGTTCATTCTCCCATACGGCTCTATTGGTGGACTGAATTTCTCTTTTAGACGGTAATGTTCGTTACCCAACACACAACCTGTAAAAAGATATACATTCTCAACTATGATGTCACATTTCTTTACAACCATTATAATTTAAACATATCCGACATAATTGTGAAATGTACTAGCGAATGCATATCATAAATGTAATTTCTATGGATTTTTGAGAGTCACTTAATTTTAGTTTCACAAAATGGCATAATAACAGAGCATGATATTGGTCCGCGGACAATATCTGCCATTAGTTATCACCAACGGTCTAAGGCTAATAACACAGGTATAAGACCTAAACCGACACTGTAATCACATTACTTAGATATAAGATCATCACAGCGAACGTGATATTTCTTCAGCGTAGTTCGAAGTGTCTCCGAAAGGCGCTATGGCGAAGTAAGATGTTATTCCAGAACTGCTATTTTTTAATAATTATGTTTAATAATGGTGGAACACCATGAAGGAGAGAAGATGTTGAATTCAACGAAGACTGGATGCCTGTTTCCACAATGATATACTCACAACACTTAATAACTATAGTGCTTTATTCTCAAACATTTTGCATTAATCATCTTACAGTGACAGAAAGCATATTGTTCATTTCGGCAGCTACATCGCATGTGACTAATCGGAATCGGCTTTAACTTCACTAAGACATAGCCAATACGCCAGATGTGATTTGATATCGATATTGCAACATACTTTAATGATTAACAGTATATAAACAACCAACAGCAGCGTAAAGGTCGGAGCGTACGTCAGCAGGGCTACACCTGAAATACACGTGTGAGCATAATTATAGCTAAGCAGGAATGGTATTATTTCGGTAACTGACCAATAAAAACTGTTGTTATAACAAAGGCGGGATAGAATAATTATTTTAACAGGACGCATCTTTCCAGACAAGACTTAAACTTGTTTTCCTAAAACTTGTAAGAACTTTGTCGAGCTCTTCCACTCGTCCGACGTCAGACTACCATGGTTAATGTTCTTAATGTTTCTATCCACGTAAAAGAATATTGTATTTAATATATTTATTGAAGAAAGCAAAAAGCTAAAACGTTCCTCTCTCTTCAAAACATAATGCACAAGGCTGAATAGTTTCTGTAATTTCTGGTACAAGTGTTTCATTAAATCATTAAAAATAATTTTAATGATGTCTATATGTTAGTAGGTTTTAAGGTTTTCAGGTCAAGGGCGAAAGTTTCAAACACGTTTTGAATCTATATTGTTAAATCAATCGGCTTACTAGCGCTCCGAGTCGAATTCCTCACCTACAGTTTCTGCTGGGATGAAGCGTAAACTTTACAAACCGTTGCAGTATGTTAACCATTAAATTTAGCTGAGAGAGTGAAATCGACATTCGTATAGTAAAATCCCTAAAGAATTGATAGCTTAATAGTCAGCTGAGCTTTTTCTTTTAATTATGTGGTATCGGGTTTTAAAATATTAATATATTCTCATATGTTTTCCTAAAATCAATTCCTATGTCTTCCGAAAACATGTAATTTAAAGTGTAAAATCTAAAATATTTATCATACAACCAGCTGCAAAGTTGGTGTGCAGCCATACAAGCTGTTGGTTCTATTTGTTTGTAATTTTTTGCTTGCTTTAGTAGTTTTATTTTAAGCATAGTGTAACAAACCGAATAATCATTACGCATGATACTTTGTAAGTACGTATTGAAAAAATATTTTATTGCCGCTTTACAACATAAAGATGCTATGTAATATATTTATGTACAGATAATATTTGATTGGTGAATAGAATAGCCTCGAATGCCCTCAATACCATTCTCAGTAATCTAACTAGTATCTGTTAGTTCTCACACCAGGCACTACAACCTTCTGCCTTGCCAGCTTAACCCACGTTTTGTTAATTATCCATATCGTTATTTATATTAGTTTTATTATTGAATATCAGTATTAAAACTACAAAATACAAGATTCAAAACTCTAATTTCACCAAACAGCACTAATTTTCTATATATTAAAAAAAGAAATTATATTTTATACAAGACAATAGTATATAGATTATACTAACGATGCTTCTGAGAGTTCGGCTCCGGCTGGTAGATAACCTAAGTCTATGTAACTCGTTACCTTAGCAGTAAGGATCACGAATGCTGTAATGCTAATTTGCCACACGATTGATCATTTCAACACCCCAGATGTATTATAAAACAAACTTGGTACATATGAAAAAAGTTATATTTTGATATCACTGAAAGATACATAGCTCTTATATATACCTTTTTTGAGATAATATATATATAAGAACAGTTTTTCAGATATATAAACAATTACAAGTTTTGTTTCACTGATAGATTGAAATATCACTAAACAAAACAAGGAGTGTCTCCGTTATCCTTAGCACACCTATGTTGTTTTAGGTTTTAATTATAACATAATAAAACCTGAATTATAAATGGAATTAGAATATAACAGGCATAACCTCTGTCATATCCATCAATTTGTTATAATACCAATTGCCATTATCAGGACGAAACGTACTTTTAACAATTTAACGATGCATAATTGATAAAAGTCTCTAAAAATTATAAACTACATTTAAAAAATGTCAGAAAATTATAATGGTGTCATTTCATTCCCCAATCAATTGTATAAGAGAGTATTTTATTACGTTTTAAGATGAAAACTACACTGATACATCCAAATAAATTAGAGAGAAAAAAACAATTAGCAAAGCTGCAAAACGACACAATAACTTAACTGAGAACAGATATGGGCAAATATATGAAACAGAGAAAAATCAAAGTACATCAAGACGGAAGGACAGAAAGCATTCATCTTTAACCAAAAATACGGAGGTGAAACTAGTTGGTAGTGCCTACAGCCCAGATGAATGAAGTTTATGCTGTTCATACTGTTTACAAATTGATTATTACATAGTATAATATATTTTCAAATTGAAGTTTAATATTAATGACAAAGTGGATAATGAATAAACAAATGAATATATTAATGAACGAAAAAAAGAAGAACTAAAATGATATGGAAACATTTTAGCAAAATCAACTGTGTATAGGGAGAGGTTTCATTCAAACCCCGTCATGGTATTCCTCTGACTTATATGCCTCAGAGTCATTACATGGTATCGTTTTACGTATACTACTACCAATATGTTACACAATATTTTCAGTTTAGATAAGACGTATATTCCCTTGCCGTCGCCACCCAATGTGCGACATGAACACGACAAGCAAAATAGATAAAGGAACAGCAATAAAGAAGCCACAAACGCGTATGTTTCTGTTATTAGCGTACACCCAGTGGGACACAGAAAGAAGAAGAAGGGACGGAACCATACTTCTGACTAGTTTGAACGACATATTGAAATTTCAAATGCTTCGTCTGCTGTCTGCAATCGGTGGATTACAGGGCAAGAAGAAGAAATGAATGGACAGAAGCATAGTGGCCGGTAAGGAAATATATAAGAATCATCATAGCAAAGTCTCGCTATCTAGCCAGCGTACATATTAAACGGAACAGAGAAGGGAGATGAATCGAGCGAAGCATAGATTGTGTTTGGTAAATATATAACATTGGAATCTTCAAAGCATCTCCCATTCATTCTCAAACAAGAACACGCTTTAATCAGGACAAGGAATGGATACGTAGGAACGAAGACATACTTTGTCACTGGTGGGAACAATGAACTGGAATCGCATGCGGTTAGCACTGTAATGAATACCCATCATTAGAGGGGGTAAACATTTAGTAAAACCTCACGGTGGAAGCGTAATGGATTACTCCATTCACAGTAAACCTATGATTACGTTAGATTAACAAAACAGCAAACACGACCTTTCGCGCTGGTCTTTGTCCTTTGAAATCACTATGTAAACGTGTCATTGCTACTCAAACAAAATAGCTAAGTTGACCCTCTAGTTTGCACTTGGTGATTTGTGTTCATATAAAACGGTATCACTACATGTTAGACAATGAAATGAATTGACATTTTGAGGTGTTACTCATGGTTTGGTATGTATGCTATTCCGTACCACCATTGTTTAATTGACCGTGTGGAATGCTACGTGTGATATCAAACGTATAGGTTGCATCCCAAACCTTCTGCTCGTTGACGCGGGTAAGGCAGGTGTATGGTAGGGTTCAGGTGTAACTATTATAGAACCGACGGGTAATAGTGATAACAGGAAGGACTGATGTATAATGGTGGAACATTTACTCCAAGAGTACAAATATTTGGTAGTGGTATCATTGTCACCGGCATAAGTTAGACTTAGGGTAATGGTAACTTTGTAACTCGTATAGGATATATATAAGTAGAAGTAACATTGCAACTCGTATGGGATATATATATGGTAGAGATAACTTTGTAACTCGTATGGTATATATATGATAGTGGTAGCATTGTAACTCGTATGAATTATATATATGGTAGAGATAACTTTGTAACTTGTATGGAATTTATATATATGGTAGAGATAATTTTGTAACTCGTATGGGATATATATTGTAGTGGAAACTTTGTAACTAATATGGAATTTATATGTATATTGTAGTGGTAACATTGTAACTCGTATGGGATATATATGGTAGAGGTAACATTGTAACTCATATGGGATATATATATGGTAGAGGTAACATTGTAACTCGTATGGAATATATTTATTATAGTGGTAACATTGTTACTCGTATGGTATATATATAGTAGAAGAAACATTGTAACTCGTATGGTATATATATAGTAGAAGAAACATTGTAACTCGTATGGGATATATATATATTGTAGTGGTAACATTGTAATTCGTATGGTATATATATTGTAGTGGTAACATTGTAACTCGTATGGGATATATATTTTAGTGGTAACATTGTAACTCGTATGGGATATATATACAATGTATATATACATTGTAGTGGAAATATTGTAACTCGTATGGGATAAAATATATACATTGTAGTGGTAAAATTACAACTCGTATGGGATATATATCTGTATACATAAAAGGTTGTGGACATTGACGGAAAAGGTATGTTAGTGTAGAAATTAAATACAGATGTATGTTAATGTAGATGTTTAAGAAAGATGTATGTTAGTGAAGACGTTTAGGACATACGTATCTTGTGCAGATATTAAAGGGAGATGTAAGTTAGTGTAGAGGTTTAAGACAGATGTATGTTAGTGTAGATGTTTGGGACAGAGGTATGTTAGTGTAGATGTTTAAGACAGCGATATGTTAGTATAGATGTTGAAGACAGATGTATGTTAGTGTAGATGTTAAGGACAGATGTATGTTAGTGTAGATGTTAAGGACATATGTATGCTAGTGTAGATGTTAAGGACAGGTGTGTGTTAGCGTAGATGTTAAAGACATATGTATATTAGTGTAGATCTTAAGGACAGATGTGTGTTAGCGTAGATGTTAAAGACAGGTGTGTGTTAGCGTAGATGTTAAGGACAGATGTGTGTTAGTGTAGATGTTAAAGACATATGTATATTAGTGTAGATCTTAAGGACAGATGTGTGTTAGCGTAGATGTTAAAGACAGGTGTGTGTTAGTGTAGATGTTTAAGACATATGTATGTTAGTGTAGATGTTTAAGACGGATATCTGTTAGTGTAGATGTTTAAGACATATGTATGTTAATGTAAATGTTAAAGGTAGATGTGTGTTAGTGTAGATGTTTAAGACAGATACATGTTAGTATAGATGTTTAAGACATATGTATGTTAGTGTAGATGTTTAAGACGGATATGTGTTAGTGTAGATGTTTAAGACGGATATATGTTAGTGTAAATGTTTAAGATGGATGTATGTTAGTGTAGATGTTTAAGACGGATATGTATTAGTGTAGATGTTTAAGACGGATATATGATAGTGTAGATGTTTAAGACGGATATATATTAGTGTAGATGTTTAAGACGGACATGTGTTAGTGTAGATGTTTAAGATTGATATATACTTGTGTAGATGTATTAGACAGATGTATATTAGTAAAGATGTTTAAGACATATGTATGTTAGTGTAGATGGTTAAGACGGATATATATTAGTGTAGATGTTTAAGACGGATATCTGTTAGTGTAGATGTTTAAGATGGATGTATGTTAGTGCAGATGTTTAAGACGGATATATGTTATTGTAGATGTTTAAGACAGATGTATGTAAGCTTAACCCTTTCAACACTGTAGGCCATAATGGACTCATCCATAGCAATGCATGGTAGAGTCTACTCAGTGGTGAAAGGGTTAGACAGAGTAGGAGTGATATATGGTATTGTTAAACGCATGTGTATGGTGTAATTCGTTAATTATATGACAACAATCAATCTAGAGTGAAACGCTCACATAATAATTAATATACCATTATATAATTATATCACAAATAACCTTCCTGAAAAAAATATGAATGCGATTTTTAAATTCTGATTTTCTATTTCTTGATGCAAATGGCAATTAACACATTGTTTTTGGCATGTGATGTCAGACCATTCACAAAACGCATCCTCCATTATTTCACAAATTATGTTGTAGTGCATTATACCATCAGGCATGTCAGACCGATTTAAAAACAATTCTACCTGTCGGGGTAATGTCCTGATCAGAGGATCAAGTGGTCGGATTACACCGTGGGGAGTCCTATTATCATCTGACACATGTCGCCTTCAGCACAACAATCCGCCGATTTAATATTGAAATCTACTTGGTGGGTGGACATCGAGGAATATTTGCCTAAAGCAGATGTTTTTTAATTTTGATATATATATATATTGTTTCTTTAATTAATTATATTTTATGTTAATAGTACATTTTTTTAGTCTTAGACTTATATGAAACTATAAACATAAGACATAGATTTACAACAAGCAACTGGTGATTGTTAGGACTTTTTTACTCTAGTTAGTTTCTTTGAAAATTTGAACAAGAAAATGATCTGTATAGAGATATTCTTTTCAATATTTAACATTTCACTAGTTGAAATAAGATAAATAATTGTGATAAAAAAGGTCTCAAGATGTCATGTTTTTCTATAGCGATATTGCATGTCTTTCATGTCGGGTTCTGTTGCCTAAGACAATACAGGAAGCGTAGGAGTTTAATTGGTTCTTTCATAAGACTTCAGGTAATTTTGGTATTACTTTCTTCAATCAGGCGCCGCGTAGCTGTTTGCAAACAATATCAATGTGTATGCAACGTTAACACAAAGCCATCGAGGGTTAAGGGGAGGGAGTGCTTCCAGGGTTAAGGGGAGGGAGTGATTCCAGGGTTAAGGAGAGGGAGTGCTTCCAGGGTTAAGGGGAGGGAGTGCTTCCAGGGTTAAGGGGAGGGAGTGGTTCAAGGATTAAGGGCAGGGAGTGCTTCCAGGGTTAAGGAGAGGGGGTGCTTCCAGGGTTAAGGAGAGGGGGTGCTTCCAGGGTTAAGGGGAGGGAGTGCTTCCAGGGTTAGGAAGAAGGGGTGCTTCCAGGGTTAAGGGGAGGGGGTGCTTCCAGGGTTAAGGAGAGGGGGTGCTTCCAGTGTTAAGGAGAGGGGGTGCTTCCAGGGTTAAGGAGAAGGGGTGGTTAAGGGAAGGGAGTGCTTCCAGGGTTAAGGAGAAGGGGTGCTTCCAGGGTTAAGGAGAAGGGGTGCTTCCAGGGTTAAGGAGAGGGGGTCCTTCCATCCCCGCAACCAAAACATTAAACACAGAAATAACGGGTTGATAATCACATGTTTATCCACACCCCTGTTGTATTCAGTGATGGAAGGGCTAAAAAGAGTAGGACATGACAAGTTGTTTCCTAGGTAAGACACGGGTATAATGCATGTCCAAGAGAGCATAAGGTGTTCCGGTTATAGCTTCTGAAAGTTATGGGAGAAATGGGCCCAAACTAGTGACGGTTGGTTATCATGTCAATTTAACTCTAGTGAGTGAATTTTCACGAGGTTTACCGAGTGTCTTTTACACTTTCGAAATCAACTAATGAGAGTTACATACAAATAATAACTAACCATCACTCGCTGGGGAATCGCTATAATGCGATATTGTTCAATTAAGGTGTCGGATTCTGATCAATTCCATTGCATATGGTGTGATCTGATAGTTTGCTTTGTATGTAAGAGTTTAGTATCATATCAATATTCAGAAATGTCAAACAGAGACGTATATTAGAAAATGAGCTAAACCATAGAGGCACCATGAATGAAAATAAGTAGGAACGTAAGGAAAACCATCAATACATGTATATGTTTAGTTTGCCATATATATCTGTAACAAATATGGGCCACGAAAAGACAAGATTTTCATTCTGTTCTCTGCTAAGAAGAAATCACAATTAATATGCTTCCCTCGTCGTAACACTAGGGATCTATATCATTTCTCTCCTTCCTACGTTTCTGTATTGACTGTGCCTCCTAAGGCGTGTGTCATGATGTCATATGTCTTATGTCATATGGTTTTTATAGATCGCAACTCCCTTAACCAAAATATCTATTTTATAAGATAAAACGTTTTTGCACATGCTTTTTTGGTTAAAGGTACTGAAAAGTCGTGCGTCCCCTGACATATAAAGATTATGTAGAAAAGAGGGGGAAATGATTATTTTTTGGGGGGTTTAATTACGAATCCGTTTTGATAATTTTTAGGAAACTTGTGAAATATGTCTTCAAAACTCGGGACCGTGTCTGCATAGAATAAGATTAAGAATTAATAAAAGTATTTACAGCTATATTTTTTAATATTATATTTCTATCTTACGGGGATATAGTAATTATCACGAATAATTATATGAGAAGATCACGTTTGATTGAAGGGATATTATTAACATTTTAATGAAATTTCCCTTTCCGTAAATGTGGTACGAATGCTCATGGCAATGTGTTTAGCCGATTATCGCTGTATCGGTGACATTAACGGGTTCTTTTCCCCCACGTACTCTAATAGTTATTTGCATAATTTGAAGAAATTAAAGCTTCATTCATTGACTAAATTGCATGATATGATCCTCTGCGGCTTTTACCCATTATGCACTGCAAAATATAGACTGAAGCATGATCGCGTTTCAAGATAACGCGACAACGAGACTTTATCGTGTAGTGTAGATCTGTGTCAGTTTGTGAGGGGGTTAATACACTCGATAGCTATTATATCCTACTTGTTACTTGTAAACATTGACGCCATTAGTGGCAGTTTGATACTCCCATGACACCAGCTCATATATAAACAGTCGTGTAACTGCCTCGTGGGCGACCATTGTTATGAAGGGGGTACATGGCTCTGGGCGATATTGATATGGGCAACAACGGTGATGAACGGTTTTCATTAGAACAGGCTTCAAGTATGCCCATGTTACCCTAGCATCTTTAGAACTGATTTCGTTACCACAATGGTGATCAATACGTCTTAATATGTTGTGAGATGTGTGTATGATTACAACTTATTTTAATCAGATTGAATAAAATATACACATAATATTGTTTGCAAATGTCGACTAATCGAGATGTTCTTAGCATGCCCACTTGACAACATGAATTGACAAGCTTATCTTTACACATAATCTTTAAAATGGGATGACAGCACTTATGTTGTAATGTGTTCATATAACTTATCTTTTTAATCAAATTGAATCAATCTAATGTCCATACAGTCTAATTGAGAAAAGATGTCCAGTTAGGTTGCGAGATGTTCACACATTCAAACATATGAAATAAATTTGGCACACAACATTAATAAAATATATATATTATTTGTTGATATATTATTATGACCTACTGACCTTGACCTGTTGGAATGTAATATTACTTAGATTTGACTTTGATTAGTTTATATAGTGGTTGTCTCTTTGTTCCTGTTAAAGGGTCTCATCGTACAACTATTATTTGTTCATATTGTCATGACAATGTCGTTTTTTCCCTAATCAACTTTTATCTATTAATTTGCATGAACATAGTCCAAATGAAAACGCATCAAAGCATTTATTTGAAGTATCTTCTGCAATATTTTGGATGTTGATCTTGTCTTTTCTGCCCTTTATTACAACTTTAACCTATGAGTACCTCTCACAGCACACCTTACATTTACCGAAAAACAGAAAGACATCTGATAGCAAGCACACGACATGCCCAAGATGAAACAAGGTGATCAAAATTGAAATGGAAAAGTGATCACACTATAAGAAAATACAATGGGAGAGATTTGTTTGAGGTTTGAATACTTTTTGAGTTTAACGTACATGATATGGCTGTTGGTAATGATGTAAGAGTATTTGAATTTATGTCGAATATTTTTTTACAAGTGAATGGTGAAAGTGAGTTGTCAGAATAAAATAAAAAAATACTTCAAAACACTTAAAAAGGGAGTTTAAAACTATTGCTTCACAGATTATAACGATTATGTTAAATCTGCAGTTATCAATTCTAGAATGCATTTTGAGAATTGTCTTGTATAGGTTGTTTTATTTATTATATATTTATAATCTGTGATAGCTCCGTTGTAAAAGGTCAGAGTTCGTTTCTAGTTAACAATGAACTAGGTTCTAACAAAAATTTAGAAAATCTCATTGTAATTGGTTTTGAAATCTTTCTTTGGCTTTGGAGGAAAAAAATCTGGTAGGATTTCGTTTAGCTTTAATATTGGTATTTATTAAGGGATAAATATAATAATGATAATAAAAAAATAAAAAAAAATATTTAAGTGTCACATACATTTATTAATTAACAGTAAAACAAATATAATATAAAAACCATTAACAAGAATAAATATCCGGCCAAATGCTGACCTACGAGACACTATTAAAACACACGATACATATCATGTCATCGTAAAAATAAATCACCTAAAATACTCATAATAAGACATTACTTTTGTGTTCCATCTATAAAAAATTACCAAGAAAAAACTTTTAGTATTATATAAGTGCATGTCGATTTATCAAAATCATTTTCAGTACATACATGTACTTTGTTTTGAACATTAAAAGCTGTAGTTGTTAACTTTATTTTGGGCATCACTTGCAATAAATTAAATAAACAGGTGAGCAGAGCTGACATTTACAATAGAATACACTTCATGCCGAGGTATGAGGAAATCAATTTATTTACCAGAGTCTGCATTCAAGAGAAAGACTACATTTCTACCACTCGTATCAAGTTTAATGCATATTGGATATTGGGCAATGGTCAAGGGTAAATAAAACGTTGAAAGAGAAATGCCTACACAATAAGCCTAACAATTCACCACAGGTGTTACAGGTAAACAGAAACCTTTTTTGGATGTTTGGTTTGGTTTGATCTGTTTGTGTTTTACGTCCTATTTTAAAACAGCTATAGTCATTTAAAGACGTACCAGGTATTGGTGGTGGAGGAAAGCCGGGGTTCCCGGAGAAAAAAAACACCGACCGACGGCCGTAACCTTGCGACTGCCCCACGTAGGTTTCGAACCCGCGACCCAGTGGTGGAGGGTCCGCGGCCCCACCATATTTATGATATACAGTCGTTCTGAACTCAATATATTTTACAGAAACAACGATCTAACATTGATCTACATTTGTCTGATCTTTGAAAGGTTTAATCGTTATAACTTTAATACTTTTTGTTCAATATAATTCCCACTCTGTAATTAACAGGTTGGCTTGTACAATAGAAATTGTATCACTGTTAACTTTTTCAAATATGTTTTTCATTGCGAAATCTTTTTTAACCCGTCAGTATGCTAAAAAATAGTTTATAGGATTAATCATCTTTAAAAAATACCTCCTTTTACTACAACATATTGTTTCGCATCTGAATTGTGTGCAGAAAGGAATTGTGGGATAAATATGAACAAAATCCATAAGCTTTTCTGGTATCTCTCTGAATTGAAAAAAAAAATCAATGGAAGCGGGACGGTGCGTTCGTTTGGAGACACGTCATAATTCTATTTTTAGAAACACCCAATCCTTCAACAAAAAACTCGCGCTCCAATTCATTATTGGTTTTTATCGGTGGACATGTGAGGCACTACTGGCTTATCACTTGTCGGGAATAATATAAAAAAAAAAATAAGATGTGATAAGGTATGTCATCGCGTCAAAATGTACGAGATTAGTGTGTGTTTCACTGTTCTGTAACATGAAGGTTATAGTATATTTCATTTTATTACATACTTACTAATTAATGCAGTTTTTTTTGTATATGCGATACGACACAATTGCTCTAACCCATATCAGCACTCGCCGTATCACACCCCAAAACCCATATCAGCCCCCGCCGTATTACACCCCAAAACCCGTATCAGCCCGCAAAACCCATATCACACCCCTTTCGGAAAAAAAATAGTTTTTCAATATTTCAAAAATAAAAATAAATCATAAGAAAGTAGTTTTTATAAGTAAGTATGTAATAAACAGAATAAAACACGCCTTTTTCCATATCATACCCAGTATCAACCCTCGGCCAATATCAGCCCTCGGGCCTTCGCCCTTGGGCTGATATTGCAGTCTCGGGTTGATACTGTGTATGATATGGAAAAAGGCATGTATTATTCTCTATGTATAATACTTCTTTTCATAAAATAAAAACAGTAAAAAAATCATATAAGAAAACAAACACTTCTCCTACGTCCTCCTTAGTTGGATAGTAATCACGTGGATATCAAAGATTTGTGATATTGACTCGGTTAATTTTCATTTTATGACGTCATATATATTGTGACGTCACAATGCTTTCTTCCAAATGAACTTCTTTCTCAGTACAATATTTCCATACTTTCTATCATTTTTAATGATCAGAACATTATTTAGTATCTAATATAACAATTAGACTTTTATCTCCGTGAACATGCGGCAATGGCCCTGAGAAAGTGATAGTGACTTCGACTTCCTCTCAAATAACATCACTTTCTCCTGTTCATGTAACCACATATTTAGCTCCACTAAAGTCCATAAATCATAAGTATTGTTCAGTAAATATTGTATATGTATTGTCTTCCTCCGATATATTGTAAAACAAAAGGAACAAACAACCTGAATTGTTCCAAACAAAGCCCCAGCTTTCATCAATGTTGACCTTACCTAACTAGGAAGAGTATTCTGTAGGAAGTACAGACACTTTCACGCTTAACATTGTAATTTGTTAACAGCACATGAGCGCATCACCTGGGGTTATCCAGCTAAAACATGGCCTCGTACACCAGTCATGTCGCCCCGGAAAGGATTTTCTACTGATAACGGTTTTAAAGGTGAGATTTGATGGAGACGATAGGAAATAGGATTAAGAAATAATGACAACCCTGTAAAGACTATGATCGGGAACTCAATAAAATGGTATCTTATTGCAGGCGATATAGTGACAGGTTCAGTTAATGTGTAAAAAAACTGCAATAGGGATTCTTAAAAGTGGTAACTTAACAGAGGTGGCCTCTTAACAAAAATGGTCTCACCTGACATGGTGAAGTTATATAACAAATATACTTAATGAAATTGAATATGCTTTAAAATGAAAAAATATTTTTTTTTATGATTTTCTTTGAATGGTTTCGCTTTCAAAATGACAACACCGAATTATTGTATGATCAAATAGAAAACTAAAAAACATGCATTTTTATAGATATGTTTGTAGATGATTCGGTTTTTAAATTACATATACTAAAATACATATTTGTATTGGGAGCAAATAGAAAGAATTCCGTTCATATAGATACATAACGTGATAATAAAAGTCATTATCATGGTTACTGAATGAAAATAACAATAAAGACGCTAGCATAACAATCCTATCAGGGGATGTTCAAGTCAAAGTAGGTGTGGCTACAGTAGGTGTCACAGAAATATCAATATTTGATTGAACAATCAAGGTTTTAAGAGGTATGTGTGCATGTGAGATTGAGAAATTGTCTGGGTGCGGGGGTGTATGAATGTTCCACAGGATGAGGTTTTGACACGTAGTATCCAACATCACAGATGATTTCCATGTTTGTGTTACCCCCTTCCCGTATTCAATCAATTTCATTAGTTCTGTTTACACTTTGTGTTGAGTATTTTCTACCTAAATGTCACATCAGTTTATATGCACAAAATGAGAAAAAGATAGCAGTATTTGGTGATAAAAATGTTGGAAAATGTTCTAGGTTTTTTTTCTTCATTTTATGGAAAATATGGCACATTTTGGCTCGAGAAAGCGGCCAATTCTCGGCAGTAAAACAAGACAAAACTCGTTATTTTCCTATGTTACATATATATCTAGATATGTCTGACCTGCACAGGGTGTAAGATTATAAAAACAAGACATGCGTATATAAAATCTAGACGTAGAATATTTCAATAAAACACGGTTAGTTATATTTCTTGTTTGTGGTAGACGTTCTTATCATATCCGTGATACACGTTAACGTAAACATATTCATTAATATATATACATACACATTTCTATAATTACAAAATATCACTGAATTAGATGTTAAAGATTATACATCAAAATTGTGTTATACAATGGGTGCCTCATAATGCCTTACTGAAGCACGCGCACAATTTATCTAATCAGCTGGTCGAATCGTTTGTAAATTTATATGTCCGATATAAGAAACGTTAAAGTGTCATTTCTTTCATTTATGTTATTATTTATTCATTTTAATTCTGTTTCCATACTGTTGGTTGACAATTGGGTCTAGAGCATTAGACGGCGTTTAGAGTCTGGTGTGTTGGTAGAGGGGAGTTCGACTACCATCGTACAACAAATGCATGAAATATTTTAAACAGGGTTTTAAAATAATAACATATGTATATATGCATGTCGTTGTACTCATAAAGATTGTTAATGTAGCTATTATTTGTCTGCAAGTTCAGTTTTATAAGAAAAAAAATAAAGACAAAACTCGGAAAATCGTAGCGGTACTTTCTGAAGAAAAAATGATGCTGTTTTTGTCCTACAGATAAAGAGTTTTACGACTGGAAAACGACTATATCATCAAAAAATTCTTTAGTTATAAGAACAAGTTCTTCAGTACATTTTTTATCTACTGATAATACGAAAATATTGCTTGACTCTTATTCGTTATACAGTCACTGGAAATTTAAGGAAAGGTGGCCCTGGCTTCTGTGTAGTTTTATATATTGTTTATAATTCAAGTATTGTATGTTTATGTTTTGTTGTTTCACCTTTAGGTCACTAAGTAACTAGAATTGGGCAACAAAAATGGAATAGAACTGTAAAATATTACGTAGGTTAGGGAATATCGTGGTGCGCCAGACACCGACTTTTTCGACGGATATCTTGATTAAGCGACAGAGCATTATTACATCGGACTGTGTTTATAGAAATATGTGCCAATTAACGAATCGCATTCCAAATCATTTACTTTAGTTTGCCAGCGTTACATCATAGTGTGAGCAAGATATCTAACAAATGCCGTAAGTCTTAGGTGAGTTAACTGATCGCCAAGTCGTCACAGCTAAACTCGAGAAACGACCGAGCTTATAAGTAAGCTACTCTGTGATAACGTGATGCTTTAATCCAAGGTTATCAATTTACTTAGCTCTGATAATTACGCAAAGTAGGCTACACATTTTTCAAATAGTTTTCATTCACCTTTTTTTTCATTGATGCTTTGTCATGCATATCTATATATGTATGTACTTTATTTGGCAATGACCTGTTGTTTTTTGTTTCTGCTTATTACTTATTGATAACCAGCGAATACATTGTTACTCGACATTTCATATTTATTTAGTATTTCCTTTGAATGATATCGCTGAATTGTAATGTCCAATTTAATCATGTTTTTTAACAAATTGCATCCGTTTCTCCAATGTCATACATGTAGTGTACCTGATACTGTATATGTACCAAGTGCTACTAGTTTTGGACTATAATTTTGAAATGTAATATATATTTGATAATAAAATTCACTTTTAATAATAATGTATCTCAGCTCGTTTTGGCTTGATTTGAGAGTTGATAAGTTCATGTCAGATATTTTTGATAGAGCACAGGAAAATGCTCCAGTTCATCGTACATCGTATAACAACAGGCTGCTGAACTGATCACCCCGCTACCATAAACTCCCATAAACAATATTTAACTCCCTTAATTATCGCACCTGTTGTTCCAGGCAAACGATTCATATGATTGATTTATCGATACGTCTTGATCAATCAGTAGGATAAATACCCTCGATCGATCCGTCTGTTATACGTATTGTGCACAGACAGATTGAGAGCATTTTGTGATGCATGCGAGTGAAATATCACAGTATAAGGCAGGATGCATGGTATATTATATACGTTCAAGTATAAATGATGTTATCTTTAAATAACATTGTATGTGTACGCTAATGAAAACATTACCAGCAGGTAATGCTAGCGTTACATATTTAAACGTCAATGTATCAAGGAAGAAATTACAATGACAAAAATAAATGAAAAACAATATGATGGGAAAACGAATAGGATGAAAGATGCTCAAATATAAAGTTAGTATTAATTTCCATGGTAATTATATATGTATATAGGTATAGGACACATGGCTTACCCGGTAGGGGGTGGGGGTCCACCCATTCCTTTAGCGAAGACAGTGACGAGAATCTGTCTCCTAATCTAGCCACAACACAGCCAAAGATAGAAAAATACAGGTATCCGAAGAAAACATCAGTAGATTTCATTATTCCAGACCTAAACACCACGGCGTATTATCCAATTCGTCCGTATTCAGTGCACGTGTACACTAATACACGTGTACCCTAAGGAAATACGACGCGTCGATGTCGCCTTTAACTTCAAAGAGCGATTCCAGGTGTACAATTTTCGCTCACCTGATTTAGATAAAAATTACTTTTCCGTAATCCACGCGATGATTTGAATCATTTTTCTTTAAATCCAGACTGTGGTAATATTCCTCTCACTTTTAGTTTGTTGAACAGTAAACATCAGAATGATGTTAGAGAAATAGAAAGTGCGAAAAAACAGCTCTCGCTGTCTACCAGAACATGTGTCTGTCTATTGCTGCTGTAGTATAGAAGATATGTGCTTATATTGGAGAGAGTGTAAAGTTCGCACTGGTTATAATCTCAAGTGGAGCTCCTTTAGTTTACACGGTAAAGAAAAGGGCGTGAAAGCGAACAAGTATTGAAGTTCTACGATAGATAGCGAAACCTCTGGTGTATACCGTCCGCTCAAAACCTTCGCGTGCTTTGTCCCGTCTGATCATACATGAATGGAAGAAAGGCGAGGAGTCTTGGTGGTGAAATGTATTGTGATTGGCTATCACATGATAAGCAAACGCGCAGAGGAGGAAATTGAGAAGGAAAAAAACGTTGAATGGGATTTTATTTACAACGCTATGATACACAATAGTATTAATTAAACTGAATCAATTCTACACCGGTACGCTGAGTGATAGATCCTGCCCTTGAAGGGGGCGTGGCTAATGTAGACTCTTCCACGTGTTGAAACACTCAACATTTTTTCTACTTTCATTTTGTTCCGAATGTTTGCCGGCAAAACAAAGTAAGTGGATACGGATTAGAGCTGGCTCTTATGTACAATAGCACTACACACCTCGAATGGCCGTGGGTAAATAAAAACAATGACGTAACTACACAGCAATCTGTCCGACTTCGATCATACAATGTAAACAGCAGATTACGATTGCTACCTTTACATGCATTTAGGTACGGGGGTATAAACGTATACTTAGATTTTACCTTTGTCATAGCTTCAGACATTTAGGTATTCAGGTTCTAAGCTGTGTTTTAAGAATGATGTTATTATAGACATATAAGAAGAAAGCTGGGACCCTTTAATTGTGGTATTAATATTACATACAGTCTGTATACGGACATAAAGTAAAAAGCCATACTTATTAACAGTGTTTATAAGAATGATATAAGAAACAAGCTGGATCCATGTATTAGCAACATATATAATATACAATGAAAGTTCCAGCCGCGGAATCTCGAAACTTCTTGTACTGTTCTTATTGGTTAACTTTAATCATATGCTTAACTTTAAACATATGCTTAAAAATGTGTTTCTCAAAGGTCTTAAACCATTCAAAATTCTTATCTTTAAGAATATGCTTAACTTTATGAAAGATTCTTAAGTCTCTAAAGCTTTTTAAAATTGTGACTAAGATAACTATTATCGTCTTGTTATAGACACCAAGGAGAAATAAGATTGGCCATTTTATGACTTAGATTGATGTTTTAATTACTCACAAGTAGGAAAAAAGCTGGGGCCCTTACTAAAGTAATTGGGACTAGGGTTGGCAGTATATGTATACCTGCTGTAGCTACAGGTCATACATGTATACGACCAAAGCTCTGGGTTTTTGAACATAATGGAGAAACTAATTAAACCATATTTTACTATGGCTAAGATTGGTTTTTGTACTTATTGCAGCTACGTACATGTTGTGAAAGTTCAGCCTTTTTAATAGTGGATAAAATTAATATTGTTTATAGACTATGCAGGATACCATTTTAACTGTGGCTAAGTTTGATATTTTAAACCCGCTTTACCTTTTTTAATAGGAAAGTTAAAATATTTTAAGCGTGGCTAAGATCGATCTTATATACTAAATGTACCTGTTGTAGCTATTTACGGCATACAGGTGAATAATCTAACTTTTCAAACTGTGGTTAATATTATATATTTCTTATAGACATATAGGAGAAATTTATGTTATTCTTTTATTTTGATAACATTTTATTGAATTGTTTTCTCTGTGTATAATACAATCATGCTAGAAAGCGAGTCAGTCGTTTAAGATTGTACTACTTTATTGTGTCAAGTATTCTAATTGATCCATGCTAACTTGCACACTCAACTTGCTATTAAGAGTTATCTCCCCTATAATTTCTCTGACATTCATAATTACTTTTTTTGTAAGTGGCATCTATGTAATGATTATATTGTTTACCTTTCAATTGTGAGGTTCTTTTGATTAAAAAACGTCAAATGTTTCATTCTTAAAATAAAATTTAAATGTTCCTAAGTGAGAAGAATCGTACACATATCACCATGTCATAGCACTGATGAAGTACAAGAACTCTCTGTAATTCGAGCACGCGCATTCCTCACCTCATAAAATTCTAACTAGTTACATCTCAATCACGGAAGTGTGTAAAGTTTGAGAGGAAACGCTGCCCACCAAATTGTCAGCTTTAGTAAGCTACGCCCTAAACGGTAGTTCTTTTATTGCATAGATAAAAATTAGACGGGGATCTCACATAACTGTCAGTACAGAAACACTGACGCGTGACAGACTTCTACATATCGGGGAGGTTCAGATGGGAGTGAGAGGGCGAGTACGGGGTCGGGGAGAGGGGGTTCCGGGGAGAGAGGTAGGGGGTTGGGGAAAGGAGGGACGAGAAAGGTGCCGGGGAGAGGGGGTTCAGGGGAAAGAGGAAGGGGGTTGGGGAAGGGAGGGCCGAGAAGGTGGTCGGGGAGACGGGGTTCAGGGAAGGGAGATAAATGGTTGGAGAAGGGAGGGGCGAGAAAGTGATCGGGGGGAGGGGTTAAGGTGAGAGAAGAAGGGGAGTTGGGATGGGAGCAGCGAGTAGGTAGTCGGGGAGAGGGGGTTCAAGGGATGTAGGAAGGGGTTGGAGAAGGGAGGTCGAGAAAGTGGTCGGGGAGATGGGGTTCATAGAAGGGAGATAAGGGGTTAGAGAAGGGAGGAGCGAGAAAGTGGTCGGGGAGATAGGATTCAGGGAAGGGAGATAAGGGGTTGGAAAAGGGAGGGGCGAGAAAGTGGTCGGGGGGAGGGGCTTAAGGTGAGAGAAGAAGGGGGTTTGGGAAGGGAGGAGCGAGTAGGTAGTCGGGGAGAAGGGGTTCAAGGGAGGTAGGAAGGGGTTGGAGAAGGGAGGGCGAGAAAGTGGTCGGGAGATGGGGTTAACGTGAGAAAGGAATTAAGGGGGTTTGGGAAGGGAGGAACGAGTAGGTAATCGGGGATAGGGAAGAGAGAAAGGGGGTTAGGGAGGGAGGGGCGAGTAGGTAATCGGGGATAGGGAAGAGAGAAAGGGGGTTGGGGAGGGAGGGGCGAGTAGGTGATCGGAGACAGGGGGTTCAGGGGAGGGAGGGTGTTGGATAAGGGAGGGGCGAGTAGGGGGTTAGGGATAGGGGGTTTAGGGGAGAAAGATAGAGGGTTGGGGAAAGCAGGGCGAGTAAGGGTCGGAGAGAGAGAGTTATCGAGAGACATGAAGGTGGTCGGGGAAAGGGAGTCTAGCAGGCAAAGGGAGATGTAATCAGGGAAGGAGAGTACAGAAAAGACACTGGCAAGTAGGGGGCAGGGGATAAAGAAGAAGGGGAAAGCAACGAGAGTTCGGCAGAAAATGGAGAATAGGGCATTTGGGAGATAGAAAGGGGTCGAATGGCACTTTGAATTGCGCACTTGCTTTTCACCAAAGCAGCCGGGGTTCGATTTCCCAATCAGACGTGAAAGGGTATTGGGTCACCTGTCTGATCATTTGATTTTTCTCCAGGTACTCCGGTTTCCTCCCACATGAAGACCCCCCCCCCACGCGCTATCATCCGGGCCAACAAGAGTGATTAATGAGTTGAAAAACTTATTTCAAAATTGTTGTACAAAAATAAAGTTTATAAGGGGTAGGGAAAGGGAATTCAAGAAAGAGAGGAATGAATCGCAGGGGCGTGATAGTTCAGGAAGAAGAGGCACGAGTAAGGGGTCGGGGAGAGGGGGTAACACATATATGAGAAGGATGCTGAAGTAAGGATGTTCACGAAAGAAAGGAAGAAGGACATCGGAGATGTGGTTGCGGGAAAAGAGGAAGGAGTCGGGATGGAGAATGTCCGAGAAACGATGTTCAGGACAGAGAGGAGGGGGTCGGGAGCGGATTGTTAAGGAGAGACAGGAGAAGTGAGGTCGGAAATATGACATTCAGACCCGAAAGAAAAGCGAACGGAAAATGTTACCTAGGGAGGAGTGAAATGGGGTCGATAGGCAGAGAAACGAGGAGGAATACTGAAGAGAGGGTCGATAGGCAGAGAAACGAGGAGGAATACTGAAGAGATGTTTGTTCAGAGGAGCGAGGCATGGGATCAGAAAAGGGGAGTCGGAGAAGAAAGTATAATGATGTCCGACAGAAAATGACAATAGGATATACATGTATTGTGTATACAATTGTTTTCATGTTAGAACGTGAAAACATTGGTCTATACATGAAAAATGTCAAAAAAATGTCAAAAAGCCATTATTTCATGATTTAACTATCGCACATTTGTTAACTAGATACGGGAGTATCAGACGGGTACTTTTTATACAGACACGGTTGTCATTCTAGGACGGCTCCGTATCATTTCGATATCCACTGATTACATTAATTTCAAGCGTCCCCTTGTAATTGTAGCATTTGATACCCCCACATCAACACGAGACACATGGTTCACCTCGAGTCCCTGAGTACACTCGCCGTGTCGGGTTTCCTCTCTCATTGTGTCCCAAGTTTTCATCTTTTATTTCTTTAGCGATTTGACAAAACGCGTTTTATATCGTTTCATGAGGGTCTGGATTTTTTCCAATGTCAAAAGCAATCAGCTAAATAAAAAACATTAAATTTTACAGTAAAATTTACTGCGTACGGCAAGTGCTTTATTTTATCATATACATATAATTTCATAATCTAAAATAATGTAACCTAGGTTTACCCGACAGTGAAATGATATCATGTTATAATTTAATATAATTGATATCCCGAAAATTTTGTGATTTAACTTCCTTAGTTTATTTGCTAGATGTGCATTTTGTAGCGATCCAAAAGAAAACCACAAATAGATTTGTGATCAACGGCGTATATATCGTTACCAGAACACGTCCAAACATTTATGATCTTATCCTTTGCGTCTTAAAATCTGTTTCTTTCTAGGCATTTGTTGTTATACCTGAAACTACTTGTGATTTATATTTTTCATGTGGTGATCTAGGATGGAGAGCTGATACTGGAACTAAGCCCCTTAAAATAGTCAAAATGTCTTCCAAGTCACGAAGTCCCTCCTCGAGAGCCCTATATTGATATGAAGACCTAACAAAAGCTATCAAGCACAACGCTCGTTATCCATCGAAACCTAAACAAAACCCGCTATTGTTAGCAACCTTTTATTCAATTTCTTTTATTTCGAATTGATGGTCGTGTGTTATTTTGTAGGATACAGCTATATTAAATGGTGCGTCACGGTATCAGACACCTGAGTACGTATACAGTCACTCAATATCTTGCAAGATATTTGAGACAGAACGAACTTAATTATATGTACATGTACAACGTACTGTTGTGATTGAAATGTCAACTTTCGTTTTACTGTTGGAGTAGAGCTTAAATTTCTGTATATGGACATTTTTGCCTGTTCGAGTTTTCACATTTTTTACATTTTCGCGTATACAAATCCGCGTTAAAACTCTCCAAACTGCTCGCGATGTAAATAGCTTCGTGTTGATAATAATGCTGCAATTTAGGTAGTATCATACAACGACAGCAATTTCTCATTATACCTTAATACGGGTAACGATTTACAAAAACATCGTAATTATGCAAAATTAGATAAATTTCACAAAGCACGAACTTTTTAAGCGCGCAATATATTTGTACATGCAGTTATACAATTATAATTGTGCTTACTTATTTTGTTAAATAGTAACATTCTACTTGATATCGTACAGCTGTATATGTTTGTGGTCCAGCATGGTATGTACAGCCATAGCCTTAATATATTTGTTTCTATTCCAGTGCGGGTTAGGAGAAAGTATGAGGCGACTAACGTGATACCTTGTGTTGAATCGAGAGTTTGCTTCCGTATCTTTATATAAGACACTGATAAAACACAATTTGGCTCGCCGCACCATTAAAACATTTGGGACGTTTTCTTTTTCGGCGCGGGCGATGTCTCCCAACTATAGGCACCCGTCTTCATATTTCCTTGTTATTACAAAGAACGGAAACGTTGCCTACAATTGCAACACTTTAAACTGTGATTCTATTTTTTTCCTCTCCAACTTACTCTTGTATCTGTCTTCAATAACATTATATAGCTAGTGCAAGGACGGTAAACAATAATTAAGCAAATAATTACAAAGACTAGAGACCTCCTACTGAATCAGCTATATAGTACGTCCAGTACCAGTCACTTCTAGGTCATTGTCTTTGCTGACACAAAGCAAAGAGGCACGGCACATACAGATCTGCACCCCGGGGTCTGTATATTTGTGTTTTGTATCTACAGACCGTAGGGTGGGGATCGGTACCGACCGTCACGTCCTTTTGATACACAGTACTTTATATAGCCATTGGATACATCCTGACTGAACAAATGTATTAGAGGAAAATCGGTCACAAGCACCGACATGTATAGTAGATCACACGTATAAATAGCTTGTCTGTGACACATCAAACGAACACATTCGTTGTTAAAGATAAATGATCTCGACGTTTGTCAACAATCCCTACTGCCGTTTTCTTGAACGGCCATTATAGCCTATAATGGGACATAACTAGGCATCATGCGTAGAAATTAACATGAAACGGTCCTTCAAACAGTACTGCTGGCTGGATAATTACCCGGAAATGTATTTTTCGAGTGTTTCCGATAGGAAGTATATTTATGGAAACATTTTCTTTTCCGTAAATTAAATCTATGTCACTGAATATAGAAAGGCTTTTTCTGTACCTTTACAAATTGCAGATATCTAGGTTGCATTGTGCGGTGTTCCGGCATAATTACTCGGGTTTATCATTGACGCCCTACCCTGTGGAAGCTGAGATATATCTAGATTATTGACATCTAACCCCATCCCCACTCCCATCCCAGAGCTGAACTTCCCCCAACACCATCCCCACCCCCATTTCAGAGCTGGAGATCCCCAACCCCCATCGCAACCCCCATCCCAGAGCTGAAGATCCCCACACCCCATCCCCTACCCCATCCCAGAGCTGAAGATCCCCCTTCCCCAACCCCAACAAGAAAACCATAGCTAAACCTCCCCCAACCCCATCTTCACTCCCATCCTAGAGCTGAAGATCCCCCAACCCCATCCCCACTCCCATCCCAGAGTTGAGCCACCCCATCCCCACTCCCATCCCAGAGTTGAGCCACCCCATCCCCACTCCCATCCTAGAGCTGAGCCACCCCATCCCCACTCCCATCCTAGAGCTGAGCCTACCCATCCCCACTCCAATCCCAGAGTTGAGCCTCCCCAAACCCCATCCCCACTCCCATCCCAGAGTTGAAGATCCCCCAACCCCATTCCAAAGCTGTAGATCCCCAATCCCATCCCCACCCATCCTAGAGCTGAAGATCCCCCAGCCCCATCCCCACCCATCCTAGAGCTGAAAT
>NW_018404952.1:10129-19968 GCF_002113885.1 Mizuhopecten yessoensis | reverse complement strand
CCCCCATCCTAGAGCTGAAGATCCCCGAACCTAATCCCCACCCCTATAGCTGTAGATCCCCCTTCCCCAACCCTACCAAAAAAACAGAGCTGAACCTCCCTCAACCCCATCTTCACTCCCATCCTGGAGCTGAAGATCCCCCAACCCCATCCCCACTCCAATCCCAGAGCGGAACCTCCCCAAACCCCATACCAACTCCCATCCCAGAGCTTAACCTCCCCCAACCCAATCAACTCCCATCCCAGAGCTGAGGATCCCCCATCCCATCCCCATCCCCATCCCAGAGCTAAAGATCCCCAAAACCCCATCCCCACCCCCATTCCAGACCTAAAGATCGCAAGCAAGGTCTTCATCCCAGGCCCCGGTCTCAATCCCCCTTTCTTCAATCAGTTGACCGACTTTACTAACACAATGATTGTCTCACTTAAAACCTAATAGAATCCCTTGCCAGTATCCGGCATAATAAAAGGCTGAACCCCTTCTGTCAGGATATTCTTTTTCAATCGGATGCATACTAGAAGTTTGGAAAATTTACAAAATTTTAGCTATCAAAATGTTACGGTTCCAGTTTAATTTAAGGAAACTACCCATTTAATAGGAACAGCGTAATTGGTCATATTAGCTGAGTATGCGAAGATATTAAGTGATTTAAATAGTTGGTGAAATTCGCCATAACTTAAAACTCCAAATACTTAAACACACACTAACAACTCTATGGTTAGAGACGCTGAAACAAATAACATTATATACATAATAATACTGTTGACCGCTACGTACAATCAGAGAAACGTGGTCGGGTGGCGCATTGGAACTATAACGCACTGGCCTTTCGCCATGGTGACCGAGGTTCGAGTCCTTGATCGGAAGTGCTAACGAATCTGAAAGTATGTACAATATAGTAAAGGTTATCACAGACGGAAACAAGAATTATCAAATGCATAACAAATATATTGTATATCACCTATAAATTGTCGAGAAAAGAAAATTTCAAAGTCAATCCAGTGCGAGTGCAGTTCAACAACGGCTGATTAGAATTAAACTATTCGTTAGTGCATAACTTTTATACGGCATATATGTGTCTCAAATTTCAACTAAAGTTGCATATATGAGTATTCAAAATTGTCATATAAAGATAAGAAATACAAACTTATTTCTTTCATATTAATAATTATCAACAATGTCGACTTGGAAATTACAAATATTGCATTATCTGGTTGATTAGAGTTTGAATAGCCGAACCTTGATATTTATACTTGCATAAATTTATATTCATTACTCGATTTTTTAAAGTCCTTGCTTAAGCCGAAAAAGAATTATACTGGAAACTATGTATACGTAATTGAAAACTGATATTTTTCCACTACACAAAACCGTAATTAATTAATAAAATGTAAAAACAGCTCACAATAGAGAATGATTTCAACGAACACAGCATATCAAAATTTGAAAAACATCATTTATTTTATGTTTGAGTTCTGAATTTTAATTGAGTTCAAAAATTGTTCTTTTAAGTTTAAAATAATGCATGTACATTTGACATGCCATATAAGAATATAGATGACTTTTTTATCTAAAAGTTCATCTCTTCCCCGATTTATGTATAGTATTGTCTCAACAGTTACTGTGTGACTTCCCTGATATTACCAGTAATGGTAAAGTGGGGACAACTAGAGTACACGGGACCTTTCCGGTAACAACACTACCAAGGAAATAGGCCTGAAAATACAAATGATCTTTAAACAGAATTAAGATAACAGTTTAATAGTAATTAATATAAGCTCTTGATTTGGTAACAAAGACAGCTTTGAAGGACGAACGGTAGCTGTAGGGCAGGCCATCAAATTGTATAAAGGAATGAAAAAACATGTTCTAATGAGGATTTTTACTAATTTATTCAAGATCTGAGATTTTATCAAATGTGTTCATTATGTTTAAAAAATAAATTTGCACTTTTAGTCTTTCCCTTAAGGTATAATTCTGACAACAGCCTTACGTACTTTGAGTAAACTTATAAGTACATGACGAACGATGGAGGTTTTGAGAAATACTTATAGTGCAACCTGGCTAATACACATGTAGGACGACAACGCTTCTATGTAAGCCGAAATCAGAAACTGAAATATCTTAAAGTAATGGCCTCTCCAGTTTCATTAAAGCGGAAACCTCTTTATACCGAAGTTGATTTTTGAGAGGAAATTGCGCGGATTAAGAAAAGTCCGTTATATTCAAATTTCTAATTTTGAACTTCCAAAAACTAAAAATAACATTTTCCATTCGGAACTCTTCATCTCTGACTTTTTCCACCATACTTTTAGATTATCATGTGACGTCAAATTCAAACGTTGACGATAATTCCCGAATGTTTCGTGATTATCGTTTGTCGCCTGACGGAATTGGTAGCCATTGTAAATACGACATTGCCTCCGAAACAATGGCTAGTTAAAACGATTTGATTAAATCCAACTTAATTAAATTTCAATTTTGTCATTTACATATTGCTTCCAAGCGATATTTCAATAAACGGTAGCGATAAGATTAATCTCAAATTATAGATTCGTTTGAAATGCATCATGAACCTATTTTTTTTTTAAGTTAGATTATAAATCAGAAGATAATGAATAACAAACACATAAGAACTCGAAATATCGCACTTGAATGAACAACAGAAAGAAAACCAATCACTGCCACTTCGTTCGAGTCCGTATCAAGCTTCTAGTCAAACCTTTAGTTTCCCAAACCTTGCAGCAGAGACGTAAGCGCGGTCAGTGGCAGGGTAATACAAACTGTTATAGTACAGTAAAATAGTCGTGTGATATAGCTCCTCTTTATGGATTCAGGGCCTGCCAGAAACATATACGTCTCTGGTCCTGCGCACCTTCTTGGTATTGTTCTTACAGCAGAATCGTACTCAAGCCTACACAAATTGAAACATGTATTATACTGGGGCCAGTACAGTAAACTAGTCTTGTGATAATAAGATCATATACATTGTATATCGTCTGGGGCCAGTACAGTAAACTAGTCTTGTGATATTAATATCATATACATTGTATATCGTCTGGGGCCAGTACAGCAAACTAGTCTTGTGATAATAATAGCATATACATTGTATATCGTCTGGGGCCAGTACAGTAAACTAGTCTTGTGATAATAATATCATATACATTGTATATCGTCTGGGGCCAGTACAGTAAACTAGTCTTGTGGTAATAATATCATATACATTGTATATCGTCTGGGGCCAGTACTTAAGATAATAATATCATATACATTGTATATCGTCTGGGGCCAGTAATGCGCATGTACGTGACTTCCCGTAATACTGTAGCTTGGTCCGTAGCGCATGCATTTTAAAGGAAATATATTTATTATCCTGATTCACAGATTTATCGGGGAATGTCATTTTAATTCTGATAATTAGTGTTCACAGTCAACACGGGGTATCTGTATCAAAGAGGATAGCGGACAGACTAATAGGCAGTGGTTCGATACGCTAGGCGTCCACGGTAGCCAGCTCGCGCTTGTTGGACTGTGGTTTATGGGGCTGAAATATGTAACGGGTGTGACTGGGAGCGTTATAATTAACGGCACGCGAACATACGGGTGGTTTCTGTGTCAATTCGTGTCCTTGTTTATGTAAACACTGACACAGTGTTACTTCGATATTGAAACTTTGTACATGTAACATACTGCATATTGCTAAATTTTCGCGGATATTTTTTGTCATATTCATGTGAGAGATTAAAATCCACGAAATGAAAATAATAATAATATACACATTTATAAATTCTTTACATCTCTTGTTAAATTGTTTCGATAAATAAAACCTTGTTATACCGCCACAATTTGTCCAATGAAGTTTTGGTGTTATAAAGGAGTTCGGCGAAAAATCTGAGGACAAAGCAGATGTGAAGAAGAAAGTAAATAGGACTAGACATATGTGGCGATATTCGAGGTTTTAGATATACAAAAAATCGCGACAGAACATAATTAGCTACAGTGTATACACTCGCTTCGAAAATAAAGTCGCAAATAAATATATCGCCAAATATCTGCAGTATTCTGGACACCGGTGACTTTGATAGACTTCTTTGTATTGATGAGGGAGAATGAATTGTAAAAGTTGGTTGTTCCTTTTCATCATAAATGTGGGTTGATGTTGGAATCCGAGGTTCTTGAAATGAAATCTGCAATAAATTTGATCTTATTTGTGAAATTATTATTTTCAAGATATTTCGGCTGTGATAACGATTCACGTAGGTGAGGACACGCGAACCAGTATCATGCTGTGCATTCGAACGCATGCATTGAACCATAGAAAATAAAAATTCATTCGAAAAATGATGTTTACTGACCGAAAATCCTTAAATTTCGCGGAGTATTTTTGTATCCGAAAGAATAGATCGTAAAATCAAACCACTCGCGATATTTTAGACATATTTAAATAAGTCTTTTTAAAAACAATTGTATTAATTCATTTATCACAAAAAAATATTTAATTACTTACTACGGGAATAAATATCTACGAAAATCAAGTGATTTAAAGTATGTTGCACGTGTCTTATACGACACAAGCACTGCCATTTTTTTAGGTCTGTGGTGGAATTTGAAACGAAAAAAGGAACCTGGTGTACAATAGTCAGAACACATTTGTTTATATTGTCACACGACCCAGCTACTGGCATCATTCACATAGGATGGGGTCTGTGTTAGGGAGCGATAGAGTTACTGTTATTTGTTGTGTTGTGGGTTCCATGTCACTTCTTAAATAAACATTGATACAATAAACATTCATAACTACAAAATCCCTAACATCCCATCCTTCCACCGGGAGAGGGGAGCTTTTAGATAGCGCCTCTGTTAGACTCTTCTATCTTAGGAGATACTTGTCATGCATGGTTGAATCTGCGTTTCGATAACTGCTGATGCTTGTAGAAGAATTTAATCAGTAGCAGCAGTTCGCTGGTATATTAGGTTTCTTTTAAGGACACTGGCCAGTCCTTAATTTTCCGTATTCGCTTTGATTTTTACATCTGTACTTAAACTTCGTGATCGTTTTTCATCATTCACGTGTGCCATGCCGTGAACATCTAATACACGGAACAGGAGACCGGGACGGTCTACAGCCGGATCTGGTTGTTCGAACTACGAACACAACACGAAAACAACCTCCACCACAGAGGGTCAGTACGAACCTCGTTACCCGTGTGATGAAAGTAATTAGTACCAATTAAACCCATCTATCTGGACTCCCCGGGGTCCTGGATGAGGGAAACCTTCATAAGGGAGGGCATGAAGTACCTGGGGAGAAGGGAGGAGGGAGAGGGTACACGCAATGGTATGATATCATAAAGGATTGAAGCGAGGTGGTAAACAACTAGTATTCAACAGGGGGTATGGAGAAAGGATTTTCGGGATCATAGAGGTTTGACAGTGAGACGAAAGAAAAGTAAGATATATGGACTTTATATGTACAGCAGGGAAAATCCTGGAATTTGAAAGCAGTAGGCCATTTCAACAATTTTAAGTCAATATCAGAAATAAGAGGAGCCATTCTATGTAAAACTAAAAGATTATTGGAGCAGGGAGGGGTCAATGACAGTTTTTAGGGATCAATGGCCCCATTGCCCCCTCCAGGATTATTACTGTTACAGTAGAGAACTGTAAATAAATAGTCAACACCAGATCGTTCGAATTGTTATTATATATATATACAGTAAGTATCAGCACGTGGACGCAGACTTATAAAAACAAAAGCTATGGGTAGTCTGCTGTGAGACCTTAAAAACTTTGACTCAAAGCAAAACACTTACAGCTAGACCTCCGTATATAGGCCTCGAACTATTGGTTTCCGAATTTGATCTAAGGTCCCCAGGATCTGACGGTCAACAACTAAACACTGTTGTTCGCGGAGCTGGAAATCCGGCAGTATTGATCTCTCCCCAGGGAATGGTTATTTATACGTCAGAGTTATTGGATTACAGAACCGAGATGAATGTGTATTTGATTAAATTTCTTCATGGTTTGTTTCCAGATTATAATACCGGTGATCTAGCTTGCTGCAATTAAGGTGACGGATTATAACAGTAATTGGGCGGACATCCGTCTGTCCGGCTCCAAGCCAGCATTTAGTGGCATTGTCTGGCTCTTTTTTTCATTTAAAATGACAATTAAGAAACGGTATGTGTACGAAATACGGGTTTTTTGGTAACACTAGTTCAGAAGGGTCTTGTAAATATAATAATTCTTTCATTTTATCGACTAAGATTAAGAGAACATCTGACTCCCCAGAATGAATATGCATGTGAGTGAAATTAACTAATGTATCAGAGTGAGTTCTCTATTCTTTATTTGTCAAGAAGTGCAAGAGGAGAAGGATTATCTCCCCTTAAATCACCTTGCCACAAGATATATTCATATAGTTTGAACACGTGTAGAAAAACATATTGTTTTGTAAATATTTGTTGACAGGTATCTTTATACTAGACACACTATCACAAAAGTACTGGGAGGGTTACACAACATGTTACATGTATGTCGAAACACAGTCACAAAGGCAGCATACAGTCCATTTATGTCGAAGTAGTTTAAATGAAGACAGCCTAAACAACATGTAAGCCGAAGTACTGTGGGAAACGGCAGTATAGACATTGTACACAGACAAGTGATGTCGAAGTACTGTGAATTAAGACATTGTAAAAATACAAGTAATCTCGAAGTACTGTGAATTAAAACATCGAACACAGACACGTTATGGCAAGTACTGTGAATTAAGTCATTGTACACAGACAAGAGATGTCGAAGTACTGGGAATTAAGACATTGTAAACAGACAAGTGATGTCGAGGTACTGTGAATTAAGACATTTTACACAGACAAGTGATCTGGTAGAACTGGGAATAAAGACATTGTACATAGATACGTTATGTCGAAGTACTGAGAATTAAGACATCGTACACAGACCAGTGATGTCGAAGTAGTGTGAATTAAGACATTTTACACAGTACTGTGAATTAAGGGATTGTATATAGACATGTTATTTCGTAGAACTGTGAATTAAAACATCGAACACAGACACGTTATGCCAAGTAATGTGAATTAAGACATTATACACAGACAAGTGATCTGGTAGAACTGGGAATAAAGACATTGTACATAGATACGTATGTCGAAGTACTGTCAATTAAGACATCGTACACAATCATGTTATGTCGAAGTACTGTCAATTAAGACATCGTACACAGACCAGTGATGTCGAAGTAGTGTGAATTAAGACATTTTACACAGACAAGTGATCTACTGTGAATTAAGACATCTCACACAGACACGTTATGCCGAAGAACTGTGAATGAAGGCATTATACACAGACAAGTGATGTCTAAGTACTGTGAATTAATACATTGTACACAGACAAGAGATGTCGAAGTACTGGGAATTAAGACATTGTAAACAGACAAGTGATGTCTAAGTACTGTGAATTAAAACATCGAACACAGACACGTTATGCCGAAGAACTGTGAATGAAGACATTGTCCAAATACAAGTAATGTAGAAGTACTGTGAATTAATACATTGTACACAGACAAGAGATGTCGAAGTACTGGGAATTAAGACATTGTACGCAAATACGTTATGTCGAGGTACTGTGAATTAAGACATTGTAAAAATACAAGTAATGTAGAAGTACTGTGAATTAATACATTGTACACAGACAAGTGATGACCAAGTACTGTGAATTAAGGTTTTGTATATAGACATGTTATGTCGAAGGACTGTGAATTAAGTTATTGTATATAGACATGTTATGTCGAAGTACTGAGAATTAAGACATTGTACGCAAATACGTTATGTCGAAGTACTGAGAATTAAGACATCGTACAGAGACAAGTGATGTCGGAGTACTGTGAATTAAAACATCGAACACAGACACGTTATGGCAAGTACTGTGAATTAATACATTGTACACAGACAAGAGATGTCGAAGTACTGGGAATTAAGACATTGTACTCAGATATGTTATGTCGTAGAGCTGTGAATTAAGACATTTTACACAGACAAGTGATGTCGAAGTACTGTGAATTAAGACATCGTACACAATCATGTTATGTCGAAGTACTGTGAATTAAGACATTGTACACAGACAAGTGATGTCGAGGGACTGTGAATTAAGACATCGCACACAGACACGTTATGCCGAAAAACTGTGAATGAAGACATTATGCACAGACAAGTGATGTCGTAGAACTGTGAATAAAGACATTGTACATAGATACGTTATGTCGAAGTACTGTGAATTAGGACATCGTACACAGACAAGTGGTGTCGAAGTACTGTGAATTAAGACCTTGTACACAGACAAGTGATGACGAAGTACTGTGAATTAAAACATCGCACCCAGACACGTTATGTCGAAGAACTGTGAATTAAGAAATTGTACAAATACAAGTAATCTCGAAGTACTGTGAATTAAAACATCGTACACAGACAAGTGGTGTCGAAGTAGTGTGAATTAAGACATTGGACACAGACAAGAGATGTCGAAGTACTGCGAATTAAGACATTATACACAGACAAGTGATCTGGTAGAACTGGGAATAAAGACATTGTACATAGATACGTTATGTCGATGTACTGTGAATTAAAACATCGTACACAGACAAGTGGTGTCGAAGTACTGTGAATTAGGACATCGTACACAGACACGTTATGCCAAGTAATGTGAATTAACGTACACAATCATGTTATGTAGAAGTACTGTGATTTAAGACATTGTACACAGATACGTTATGTCGAAGTACTGTGAATAAGGACATCGTACACAGACACGTTATGCCAAGTAATGTGAATTAACGTACACAATCATGTTATGTCGAAGTGCTGTGAATTAAGACATTGTACTCAGACAAGAGATGTCGAAGTACTGCGAATGAATACATTATACACAGACAGGTGATGTCGAAGTACCGTGAATTAAGGTATTATATATAGACAGGTTATGTCGTAGAACTGTGAATAAAGACATTGTACATAGATACGTTATGTCGATGTACTGTGAATTAAAACATCGCACCCAGACACGTTATGTCGAAGAACTGTGAATTAAGACATTGTACACAGACAAGAGATGTCGAAGTACTGCGAATGAAGACATTATACACAGACAGGTGATGTCGAAGTACTGTGAATTAAGGTATTATATATAGACATGTTATGTCGTAGAACTGTGAATTAAGACATTGTACACAGATACGTTATGTCGAAGTACTGTAAATTAAAACATCGTACACAGACAAGTGATGTCGAAGTACTGTGAATTAAGACATTTTACACAGACAAGTGATGTCGAAGAACTGTGAATTAAGACATTGTACACAGACAAGTGATGTGGAAGAACTGTGAATTAAGACATCGTACAAAGACAAGTGATGTCGAAGTACTCTGAATTAAGACATTTTACACAGACAAGTGATGTCGAAGAAATGTGAATTACGTGAGTGTACAAAGACATGTGATGTCGGAGTACTGTGAATTGAGACATTGTATACCGACAAGTGATGTCAGAGTACTCTGAATTAAGGTAGTGTACACAGACAAGTTATGTCGAAGTACTGTGAATAAGGACATCGTACACAGACACGTTATGCCAAGTAATGTGAATTAAGACATTGTAAACAGACAAGTGATGTCGTAGTACTGTGAATAAAGACATTGTACACAGACAAGTGATGTAGAAGTACTGTGAATTAAGACATTGTACACAGACAATTGATGTCGAAGTACTGTGAATTAAGACATTGAACACAGACAAGTGATCTCGAAGTACTGTGAATTAAGGTAGTA
>NW_018404952.1:5615-6166 GCF_002113885.1 Mizuhopecten yessoensis | reverse complement strand
CTGTGAATTAAGACATTGTAAACAGACATGTTATGTCGAAGTACTCTGAATTAAGACATTGTACGCAGACAAGTGATGTAGAAGTACTGTGAATTAAGACATTGTACACAGACAAGTGATGTCGAAGTTCTGTGAATTAAGGTAGTGTACACAGACAAGTGATGTCGAAGTTCTGTGAATTAAGGTAGTTTACACATACAAGTGATGTCGAAGTTCTGTGAATTAAGGTAGTGTACACAGACAAGTTTTGTCGGAGTACTGTGAATTAAGACATTGTAAACAGACATGTTATGTCGGAGTACTGTGAATTAAGAGATTATACACAGACAAGTGATGTCGAAGTACTGTGGATTAAGACATTGTACACAGACAAGTGATGTCGAAGTTCTGTGAATTAAGGTAGTGTACACAGACAAGTTATGTCGGAGGACTGTGCATCGTACACAGACAAGTGATGTCGAAGTACTGTGAATTAAGGTATTGTATATAGACATGTTATGTCGTAGAAATGTGAATTAAGACATTGTACACAGTTACGTTATGTCGAAGTA
>NW_018404952.1:4007-4087 GCF_002113885.1 Mizuhopecten yessoensis | reverse complement strand
TTCTGTGAATTAAGGTAGTGTACACAGACAAGTTTTGTCGGAGTATTGTGAATTAAGACATTGTAAACAGACATGTTATA
>NW_018404952.1:0-145 GCF_002113885.1 Mizuhopecten yessoensis | reverse complement strand
CACAGACAAGTGATGTCGAAGTACTGTGAATTGAGACATTGTAAAAAGACATGTTTTGTCGAAGTACTGTGAATTAAGACATTGTAAACAGACATGTTAAGTCGAAGTACTGTGAATTAAGACATTGTACGCAGACAAGTGATGT
>NW_018404951.1:2859-3397 GCF_002113885.1 Mizuhopecten yessoensis | reverse complement strand
CAAGGACCACCAATATTGTCTACACAAGGACCACCAATACTGTCTTTACAAGGACCATGTCTATACAAGGACCACCAATACTGTCTATACAAGGACCATGTCTACACAAGGACCACCAATACTATCTTTACAAGGACCATGTCTACACAAGGACCACCAATACTGTCTACACAAGGACAATCAATACTGTCTACACAAGGACCACCAATACTGTCTACACAAGGACCACCAAAACTGTCTACACAAGGACCACCAATATTGTCTATACAAGGACCACCAATACTGTCCATACAAGGACCATCAATACTGTCTACACAAGGACCNCAATACTGTCTACACAAGGACCACCAATACTGTCTACACAAGGACCACCAATACTGTCTTTACAAGGGCCAACAATACTGCCTATACAACGACCACCAATATTGTTCACACAAGGACCACCAATACTGTCTACACAAGGACCACCAATACTGTCTATACAAGGACCACCAATACTGTCTACACAAGGACCACCAATACTGTCTATACAAGGGCA
>NW_018404951.1:0-145 GCF_002113885.1 Mizuhopecten yessoensis | reverse complement strand
ATACTGTCTATACAAGGACCACCAATACTGTCTATACAAGGACCAACAATACTGTCTACACAAGGACCATCAATATTGTCTTTACAAGGACCATGTCTATACAAGGACCACCAATACTGTCTACACAAGGACCATGTCTACACAA
>NW_018404950.1:2850-3263 GCF_002113885.1 Mizuhopecten yessoensis | reverse complement strand
CACCTTGCATTGGCGTACACCTATATATGTGAAAACAAAGAGAGGGACAGTTGGCATCACCTTGGCGTACACCTATTACTGGATCAAGAAGAGGCCACGGCGGCCATGTTTTTTGACCGACCAGAACACGAAACGCATTACGCACATCTACAAGCAAGCCCATAAATATTCATGTGAACTATCATAAGTATCCGTCTAGTAGTCTCTTAGAAAATGCCCAGAAACCATATGAGAGAATAATAATGATAATAATGGTAAGAAAAATAACAATACCTTGGCGTACACACATCAATGTGCCAACAAAGAGAGGGACCGCTGGCATCACCTTGGTACACACACATAAATGTAAAAACATAAAAACATAAATTTGACATAAATGTGCAAACATGGAGTGGGACCGCTGGCATCACCTT
>NW_018404950.1:0-145 GCF_002113885.1 Mizuhopecten yessoensis | reverse complement strand
TTGGCGTACACCTATATATGTGAAAACAAAGAGAGGAACAGCTGGCATCACCTTTGCGTACACCTATATATGTGAAAACAAAGAGAGGAACAGTTGGCATCACCTTGCATTGGCGTACACCTATATATGTGAAAACAAAGAGAGG
>NW_018404949.1:4957-5243 GCF_002113885.1 Mizuhopecten yessoensis | reverse complement strand
TTCTACCTCCATCATCCGGTATTCACTCCTCGACTTCGTGACAGAATTAAAATATTAAACGAAATGAAATAAGACAATAGTAGTATCACACAATCCAAAATGTCAGGTGGCAGATGTAACCAGGGCACAGTATCACTTTTGGCAGATATTGCCGAGGCAGATGGGACCATCCCAGGAATGGACCAGCCTCCTGAGCTTTTGAAAGTTTCCATCTTTTCGGAAGTCATTTCGGAGACTGTTCCACACCCGGGAAGCCTCAAAAGCAAACGGTTAATGTCCATACTTT
>NW_018404949.1:0-145 GCF_002113885.1 Mizuhopecten yessoensis | reverse complement strand
ACAAAATTTATCAAGTTTTGTAAACATTTATATTTTAGAATGTATGGAATTGAAATACAAATAAGATGCTGCAAAAGTAAAGAATAGAATTAAAATATTAAACGAAATGAAATAAGACAATAATAGTATCACACAATCCAAAATG
>NW_018404948.1:40081-73639 GCF_002113885.1 Mizuhopecten yessoensis | reverse complement strand
GTGTACATACTGATGAGCTGTAAAGCTCAAAGTCAATAAATGAATCTTCATGATCACTTACTGCTCTATCAATAGGTAAAACTGAAGAATCTTTACAAGTTGGCGAGTCTGATAGTAAAATGGGGTCAAGTAAACTGTAAAATGTTTCAGGTTCATACATTCGGGTACGTATTGTGTGCAATATTTTTCACTATTAACTCTTTGAGGACTTGAATAAATTTATAATGATGAAATCTACTCGCACTTGCTTCCAGTGTCATGTCAACACATCGCTGATCGAAGTGTTTTCATTGCGGTTATCCAAGTTTACTGGGCTGTGTATTAGTAGGTCTTCATTTTATTACAGGAGAAATGTTATCGTTGCCACCATGTCTAGCTGTACAGTAGTTGTGTCGGGAGATATTATCGTCTGTATCTTGAGTTTGTTCTATATTTTGGTTTGGACTCTCAGGGTTCATAGCATTTCACGATCGGATACTTCAGCGCTTTTAAAATTGTCTCATCATGAATCACACATCATGTCAACGTCTGATTTTCTGTCTTGGGATGATGACATAGATTTAGAACACTTGCTTGGAGAGTTTACATAATATAGTGAGTCGGACATTTCAGACGACGATTTTGACAGGGATGTGTAGTGGACTAGTACTCAATATTTTAAACTGTACACTCCTGTAATCGCGCAGATTCGGCAGTCAAATAAGTCGGCATACAGTTCAGAGTATCATTAAATATAAAAATACAAAAATAAAACTACTTGTTTGTATTACGTGCCATTTTCATTAGACCCTTTCCCACAAGTGTCCCGGATTGGGTACCGTCCCAGATTGGGTACCGCCACAGTACTGTAGTGGTCAATTTCCAGACCAATAAAAACAAAAACACTGACATACCACAAATAACACCTGCAAAAATTATTCATCTTTTTAATTTATTGATATTCCACATTTGAAAAATGGTGGAATAATAGCCTATTGTAAGAGAAATTGAGCAGCGAGAAGCCAACATGGTTTTACTGAAAATGACAAATGCAAAGTGATACAAGCATATTTCAGTAGCTCTTTCGAAACAAAAATAACAAAAATTAATAATAACTCCCTCTACAAGACTATTCCCTTACAAACTAAAATTTATTAAGCTTTACATTGCCGTTAATTTTGAAAAGCTTGATTAGATACTTTGGAAGAAATTTGAATCACAAAATGGGTGGTAATGAAATTTTTTCCACCCAAAATTTTCAAATGTTTACAAAAAAGTTCGTAACATAGTGGGCAGTTCCTGACTAATAAAATCAAAAATACTGACGGAGGACACAATACAAAAATTACTCATCTTTTTATTGATATCTGTTGTTTGAAAAATGGTGGAATTTATTGGAAGAAAATTTGATCTAAACAGCGAGATGACAACAGGTCACTGAAAATGACGCCATTTCCGACGCAAAGTGATACAAACATTAGCTCTTTTTGAAACAAAAATAACACAAATTAGTAATACCTCACCGCCATAAGATTACCCCCATATAAAATTAAATTAATTAAGCTTTCCATATATATACTTCATTCTTATGTAAACCATTCCGTTGAGGAGGAATTAGAAACACAACTTTGTTGGGTTAGCAAAACAAAATCTCGAATCTCAAAAAACAACATCCGGTTGACGTTGAACACTGTCACAGAAAATAAAAAAATATGGCAATAAATCAATACATCGGGTCCTGTGACACCATCTATTACTTCCACCAGATGTAATATAAACAACCTACAACAACAAGATAAACAAACAAGAGGCCCAATGGGCCTGCATCGCTCACCTGTTATTAATCTAACACTTGTAATCTTAAGATTTCATAAGAACCTATATTTTTTTTTAAACATATAACGCCTCTGACCTTGATTGTTGAACAAGGACATTAGGTTGAAAGTGGATCAAGGTCAATCATTTGAACAAACTTGGTAGCCCTTCATCCCAGCATGCTGCAGACCCAATATCAGTACCCTGGGCATTTTGGTTATTGAGAAGAAGTTGTTTGAAGATTTTAAGACATCTGACCCCAGTGACCTTGAAAGTGGGTCAAGGTCATTCATTTGAACAAACTTGGTAGCCCTTCATCCCAGCATGCTACAGGCCCAATATCAGTACCCTGGGCCTTTTGGTTATTGAGAAGAAGTTGTTTAAAGCAAAAAGTTGACGCCGGACAGACGGACGACGGACGACGGACAACGGACGACGGACGACGGACGGACGGACAACGGATGCCGCACCATAACATAAGCTCACTTGCCCTTCGGGCAGGTGAGCTAAAAATGTAGTTATACTCATTATTATTGGTTTGTTTACACACCAATTTCACGCTTCAACCACGCTCTGATGAAGCCGTAACTTGTCCGCTAGGGGGCGCTCGTATCATAGAACATCGATCAAGGGAGATAAGCCAACCTCACTCGGAACATATTTACTAAGGCAAAGAGGAAGTTGCGTATCCCTCCACTACACATCCCTTATAGAATGGTCCAGACGTACCTGGCCGAAACTAAAATGCTGACTATTGCTAGTTTGCGTTATTTCTTGTCAGGCCACATGTTGTCAAGCCACATGTAGTTTTTAAGATACGTTATATCATCCAGTGGCCGTGTGAAAGAAGGGCATATACTAGCTATTCTTGATACATTGTTTTTATTCTCCAAAACTGTGTATCAATAGCTATGCTTATAGAATGGTCCAAGTGCGTTCGAATTTCTGCGCCACACGTACCGTCGCGAATGTAGACATATAAATCAAACGTTTTACCAATAACGCTAATACATAATGGCGCATTGCACCTCGGTAGTCATAAAACGTCTTCACCGACAACAAGCGTCGTCAGACAAGAAGTAACACACCAGTTTTGGTAACAGACAATTAAAGCTAGTATTAAATAGGGTAAGACAGTTGACACACATGACATTTCTGTTTCCTACATAATTTAACTGTTAACGTTACACTTAATGTCCTGTCAGCAGTGTGATAAACATCCAATCCTCACATAATTCAATGGATGTACCGTTATATCATGATCATCTGAAAGGATTTTGGCCACGATTTTTCATAATTTTATATGTAAAAGTTGAGAAAAAAATGTAAATTAAACTAATCGTTTTGAGAACGATTCTGTAGGCTATTTGACTTACCGAACTTGGTGTACAGTTAAAACGGCCCTTACTGATCATGAAGTAACAGCCCTATAGTTCCTTACATTGTATATAGGCCCTAATTATTTAAAATACTTTATTATGCGTAAGCAAACAATACAACTACATAACTGAAAATTATGTAACAGGGTATTATTTATATTTTATTGTTTTATAATATGTGTAAAAGTTTAGGAAATTTGTAAACTTTAATTAAGCAATAAGCTGCATAGATGTGGCAGACCAACTGGTATAACTGCCACATGTGTCACAGACAAACTTATCATGGTGCGCGCTATATTTATGTTTCCATAATGAGAATTCGCAAAAAATAATTTATGTCTTTTCCAAATTTCAAATTTCCCGCTTATTACCGTCATGTCAGGTCAATATCTAGAACGGCACAAAGATAACAGCTGACGTCACGCGCTATTTCCCATACACAATTGAAATCACTCCGCAACTTTCTTTAATAATTCATTTGTTTTTAATTTATATATATATCATATTCTCGATTCATACAAAGTAACAAATAACATTTTGTAAGTAACTAATCAAGTGTCGTAAAACATTTTGCGACCTATATCGGGCGCACGCACTCAACGGAAGTCTGCAGTAATCAGGTCAGAGTTATATTTGAAGTCCGGCATGTTGTTGATGTTGATCGTGCAACCGGAGAAGGTTGAATTCGTGAAAAATCCAGGCATACAATTGTTTGTTGATCACACAGACACTTGAGACAGGCAGCTGGTGTTCGGGATCAAAGCAGAAGATACCGATAAGTTCGGTGGTGACACTGTTAAGTCGCTCGGAGTTGCAAAGACCAACTTCATTTATAGTCTCATAAGATGAAGCTGCTATTGGCAGTACGTTAGTAGTAATATAGAAGGGCTTTGCCACACCAAATGTAAATATAGAGTTATATTTGACGTCTGTCTGCTTACCAGGCCTAGTCACCGATCATGATCGATATACCGGAAGTTGATATACTGTTCGGAACTCTATAGCAACCGCGGAAATGTTCCGAGTAATTTTTGCGCGACTGTTGCACGTGCAAAGTGCCGTGTTTTTGCCTATTTAAGCCGGCACACCTGTGTGCTTCGGCAGTCAGAATAAATTTAATTAAATTCAATGGTATGCATATGCATGAGCTAACGGTGACGTTGTCATCGGGTAGGATGTCACGTGACGTAGGGTTTATATAGTGTGTGCACGTGCTAGTGCGCTCTTTCGAGTTCGTTGCTCAACACAGTACCATGTACGGCTTTATTATAGAAATGGCGAACAATGACACACGCGAGGAAGATATAGCCTTACAGTCCGACGACAATGATAACGGAAATGCCGCGGAGAATATAATCAGTAACGAGGACGCAGTGTCTCTATTCAGTATTACATTACAGCGAGTGCTACAAAAACAAACACAGATATTGAGTAGTGTTCAAGGTGCGCGCTCGACAACCGAGTCCGTGAAAAGGCCAGTGACAAGTGAATACACATTCAAACACGAGGGACACAAAATTCAGTTCCAGTTTAACACGGACAGACTAGCCGGTTTGGACAGCATTGAAAACGCACTGAGTTTTTCTCAAACTAAAGACATTGTAAAGGAGGAAAGGGTCGCTTTAAAACAACGGAACAAATTGTTAAAAATTGCTGACCGCCATGGGTGGGACACGGTGCACGAATACATGGATGACCCTTTGGCTGATGACAATGATGACGCAGTTAAGCTGCGTGCAGCCGTGGGCAGAGCGGTCAGAAAACGAGTTTCTGCGACACGAGGAAAGCCTTATGAAAGGAAACTGTCAGGGCGTGGCCAGCAGTCGGGTCAGGTGGGGGCATTCAATCCCGGTGACTTTTTTCGTGACTTTAGCCAAACATATGGGCAGCAACAGGGAACAAATGCTTACAGGGCCAGAGACATGCTCTGTTATTACTGCAGACAACCTGGTCACTTCGCGAGGAACTGTCCCATGTCATCAGCAGCAGCGGCCAGCGGGAGGGGCAACAATGTGCAGCAAAACGCCGCCAGCAGTAGCTTCGCACAGAAGTGATGGGGCACACAGCGTCGGAGGAGCGACACAAGTGACGACAGAGAAAGTTGAGTATACTGAAGGTAGAGATTATGAGTTTGAACAAAATCTTAGTACTGTAAAATCACGTTTAAAAAACCATGTTTTATTTTGGGAAAATGTTTTAAAAGCACCAAGTGTTATTATAAACACAATCAAAGATGGATATAGAATTCCATTTGCAAGGGATCCATGTTCAAACAGTTTGAAAATTAACAGATCGGCTTTGAATAACGCTGATTTCGTGACGGAAGCAATAATAGAATTGTTAAAAGCAGGCTGTATAAAGAAAGTCAAACAACCTTTTGTTAGTAATCCATTAACGGTGTCGATAAACAGTGCAGGAAAAAAGAGACTGGTATTAGATTTAAGGCATGTAAATCAGTATGTTGAAAAAATGAAGGTAAAATTTGAGGGTGTACATGAAGCACTAAACTATGCAAAGCAAGGTCATTATATGTGTAAATTCGATCTCAAAAGTGGTTATCACCATATTGATATACATACAGAACATCAAAATTTTCTTGGTTTCTCTTGGAAAAACGGAAATGAAGTAGTATTTTATCAGTTTTCTGTGTTGCCCTTTGGCCTCAGTAGTGCCGGACATATATTTTGCAAAGTTGTACGTGTCCTTGTGAAATATTGGCGTATGCATGGAATTCCGATCGTGGTGTATTTAGACGACGGATGGTGGTGTGCTGAAAAAGCTGAGTGTTTAGAGATGTCCAAGTTCGTAAAAGAATCTATTATGAATTCTGGATTTTTGCCAAATTTCGAGAAGTCTCAGTTCAATCCAACAATACAGATTGAATGGTTAGGTTTTTTGTGGAATTTGGAAAACGGAAGCTTGGAAGTTCCAAGAAAAAAGTTAGTTTCTATTTTAAAGAAAGTTGACGCTTTCAAAAATAAGAAATTTATTTTAACAGCTAGAAATGTGGCTTCAGTGGAAGGAAAGATCATATCTTTTAAACCTGCGTTAGGCAGTATATGTCAGCTGATGACGAGACATTTGTCTATGTTTATATGTCAGAGGGACAACTGGGACGCACGAGTTTCAATATCAAATGAGTGGAAAAATGAATTAATTTTTTGGTCAGAGAGTTTACAAGATATTCCATGTAATCATGTTTCAAAAATTTACTCAACACCAGAACGTATTCTATTCACAGACGCAAGCGGTTTCGCTGGGGCAGGTTTTATGCTTGGGTCAGACAAAAACATAGTACATTTTTTTTTTTTTTTTATACAAATTTTAATTCCTCAGCATTTTGATATTCTCATTTTCATAGATCTTTGACATATGCATATGCGAATATTCAGTCGTTGTTGAAGGCTGCAAGAGTTGAGGAGCCCTGGAATCAGCCCCCCGAACAATAAAGTGTCCACCCGCAGGTGGTCTTTCACTATTCGTACACCTTACATTCAATAGCTATGTTTATACATGTGTTATATATAAATATATATTTTATAGTTATATTAAGTTTGTAAGTTGCCCCCGCGCATGCATGTATCAGCCACCCCAACACTGTATCCGTCTACGTCATGTCCCTGTAAAGTCTTTTACTTTGCACCCGGACAAGAATGGGGACGTCCATTACCTACATGCACGCGGTATATTACTGGTTTATTTTTTATTTTTTATTACAATTATTTTTAACAATACAAAAAAGTAAAGACTCATTTTGTTTATCTAATGATAGTATTCGATTAACAATTTCTAATCAAGTCCGTATGTATATAATTCACTTTTAATGCCTATGATTGAAAGAACCCCACTTATTCCACTCGTCCACTTTCATACATCCGTAAAGTTTGTAATGACTTACATTGTATAGGTGTTTGATCTAGGTATGTGTACATGTAAGTGACATAAAAAGAGTTACACATATATTCCGGAAAATTTGTCCAGATTATTTTCTAGTTTTATAGTTGTGTCTACCCATGTGCGTGTACTATTCAGGTGTTGGACAGGATTTATAATATTCCGAATTGGGTAAGTTTTGTTCGCTTATACTTGCACTAGTGAATAATGATTGTAATTGATACACAAAGTTTCTTTCATATTAGTAACAAACAAAGTTATTTATGTTGTTTACATGTACACATTTCAGATGTAAACTGTCTGCACGCGTGACCCCGCGGTCAAGGTGTTTACATGTGTACACCTTACTACAAGCCATATTATACACGCTGCGTTAGTCACCATAATAAACCATATGATTGAAAATGACAACACTTTCTTACTGATAGTTCCATTAGTAAAGTATATCCATGTAGGCTAATCTGTCATAAATCCTTCATAAATGTATGTAACAGTTTGCTACCTACGTGCGTAAATCTGCAAACATGTTCTAGCTCCCGTTTAAAAATGTTAATCGGGCTAATTTGCTTTGTTTTTTGTTCGCTTATATGGTAGGTCTTAAATACCGCGAAACCTATCAAACACAATATTATATTCGTGCAATCGTAATTTTTTTCTTGTATTTTGTATCCTAATATCAAATACCTTAGCTGTCTCATATTTTTACAGATACCTATGTTTTGAAAACCTTTATCCATTTTGTTCCAATAATTGTCAAGATATCTACAGTTGATAAAATAATGTTCAAAATCTTCTACCTCTTGACAGACGTTACAGAGCTCTGAGTCAGCTATGGTCATTCTGTTTAACATCTGTCTAGTTGGTATTATATGATGAAATAATTTCCATTTGAATACTTTATACTTATTGTCTAATAATTTACTGAAAACAAATTGTAGCATCTGTTTGATTTCTATTGATCCATCTAAACCGAAATAATTTATCCATCGCACTTTGTTAATGTTTATCACACTTTTTTGTTGAGTAGCCAACCTATATACATCTTTATTTTTTAACTTCCCTAAGTTAAGATTAACTCCGGTTTTTTTTATCATAAACGTTGTAGTTTTCTTTATTAAAATTAACCTTGGTTTTAATCGATTCTTGCGATTGTAGAATTCCTGCCCATTTTTTTGGAAAGGCCATTTTAACTTGTAGCATTTCACTCATCCAGTTTTGTTTGTTTGCTAATTTGTCATAAATGTATTTTTCATTAATTCTACCATTTTTGTCAATTACATCTTCAACATAAATCATATTGCTATCGATCCAATTATTAAAGATTAATGTTTTTTCGTTGATCATAATATTTTTATTTCCCCATATGACCTCTTTTCTTACTTCAAAAAAGGTATCTCTATTATTTCTACCAGTACCACCTACCTTTAGCCATGACTCCAATATGTTTACATAAAAACTTGTTACATTTTTACTTAGATCTTTAATTTGCTTAATTTTTTCAAAATTCATTTTAAATATTAACATGTTTTTCCCATAATTTCCGTACATCATTTTTGGTATAATTTTCCAATTTGCTTCATCCTTGTTTGTTAATCGTTTCACCCATGCCACCCTTATGACATCTATATGTGATATAATATCACGTGTTTTTAACCCCCCATTCTCATAATTTTGTAACACTTGCTATATTTGTTATTTTTGAGATAACAAGAGTATTTATGACCACGATTTTACCGGTCAGTGTTAGTTTTCTTTTTTTCCAATTTTTAAGCATTGCGTCTATTGTTGTCTTTTTACTTTCCCAGTTCAAATTGGCACACACTTTATTGTTGGTTCCGAAATATATTCCTAGAGATTTTATTTTCTCTCGAGTCCATAGTACACTTAATGTGGAATGAGAAGGAAAAGTTACAGAGTTCTACTTGGAGAGAATTAAGAACTGTGGAAATTGTTCTAGTTTCATTGGGAGAACTTTTAGCAGGAAAACTTGTAAAAGTGTATACTGATAATCAAAATGTTGTGAGGATCATAAACAAAGGCAGTATGTCTGGAATTTTGCAAATTATTGCATTAAACATTTACAAGTTATGCATGAAATTTGGCATTAAGATTGAGGTTGAGTAGATTCCTAGAGAATTGAACGTTGAGGCAGATAAGTACAGCAAACTATTCGATTTCGATGATTGGTCAGTATCTGACAACGTTTTCACCGTATTAAACAATAAGTGGGGGCCATGTACCTGTGACAGATTTGCTGATATTAACAATAAGAAAATTGACAATTTTTATTCAAAATATTGGGTACCATGTACAAAAGGTGTTGACGCATTTGCCTATGATTGGCATGATGACATGAATTGGCTTGTTCCGCCCCGAGTTTAATCCCGAGAGTGTTAACGCATTGCCAGCTGTGTGAGGCAAAGGGTATTCTAATTGTTCCTAAGTGGATGTCGGCCATATATTGGCCGATTATTTGGAATGAACAAAAGTCCAGATTCCATGATTTCATAGAAGATCATTTAGAATTTGTTAAACTATCACAATTTTTCGTCAAGGGTTCAGATGTATATAGTATTTTTGCAAAAGAAAAGTTTGAGAGTAACGTGCTTGCGTTAAAAATAAATTTCTTCAAAAGAACTAGGTCAGGCACCATGTGCCCGGACAAAAATATACATTTCTTGATGGGAATATAGGTAAAAACCTGCAGCCCGCACCATGTGCGCATGCGCAAGGTACCATGTACCGTTACAATGTTTACAAGATGGCGAGGTGTTTTGTAATGTACAGGTATGATTTTTACAAAAAAAACAAAAAAAACAACCAACAACCGTTAACGGTCACGTGACTGAAATAGGTAACGCTGTGGTAGATTTTGAAAATCGCATTTCAAATGTTTTATACAGCCATGCTGGTATTGAGTGTCATGTAATTGGTTAATTAACTAACAGCCATGCTGTATGGGAAAAATGGTTACGCATACTAATTTTATAAAAGGTTAGGTTTTGTTACAAACCTTGAAAGATACTGATTGTTTATTACAGAGGGCCATAATGAATCCGCTCGCAGAGGTGTGCGATATGGGATTAGGTTGGGAGTTCCGGTATTCAGAGCGGCGGTCGAACAGATTCCCTCGATAATACGGAAAGGCAGAAGTGACAATACTAATACCAAGTACGACACGTATTTCAAAATTTCAAGAATTGGTGTGTATCAAAGCATTTAACTTTCTTACCTGCCGCAATTTCTACAGTAGCAGTCTTCATCGGTGCTCAAGTTCAAATGAATGTGTCTGAATCGGTTGGAAACGCCTATTATTACAGTATAAAAAGATATCAAGATGTGAACTTGTTGTGTAACCCGTGTGAGGACAAACTAATCGTGATGTTGATGGAAGGCGCCAGGCGTATGGTGTGCAAGGAAATTCAAAAGAAAGAACCAATTTCTTCGGATATTATTAAGAAAATAATTCACAAATATGGATCGGACATTTCCAATTTGTCAAACTTGAGATTGTGTAACATGTTTTTGACAGGATTTGCAGGTTTCCTTAGATACAATGAGATAGCACAATTGAAGGTGAAGCATGTAAATATGTTTAAGGATTACATGAAGATAGACATTGAGCGTAGCAAAACTGACATTTACAGAAGGGGGAATAGTATTGTTATTGCTAGGACAGGGGAGGTAACTTGTCCAGTACTGTGGATGTCTAGGTATTTAAAGCTGGCCGGCATGACGCGTTTGTGTTTCGTGCGTTGTTCTTGTGTAAGAAATCTAAGAGCTATAAGTTGTGTAAACCTAACAAGGCTTTGTCTTATACTAGGGCGCGAGAATTGCTTTTGGACGCTTTAACGTCTATAGGTTTAGATAAAAGGAAGTTTGGTTTACACAGTTTAAGGAGCGGGGGGGGGGGGGGGGTTAGCGAGGCGTCGAAGAATCGAGCGGTTTCTGCACGTCTGTTGAAGGCCCATGGCCGTTGGAAGTCAGATGTGGCAAAAGATGGATATATTAAGGATAGGTTAAACACACAATTATCAGTATCTAAGAATTCAAATATTTAAATGCGTATCGTACGTAAAGTCACACACACCTTTATGGTTTTCGAATGAGCAACGAGCTATAATCCCATTTATGTGTTTGTGTTATCAATTGAAATTAATTATTTTATATGCGGACGATTGGAATGAGGGAGAATATTAGTCTTGACATGACTGGTTCGACTCACTTTTCTACTTTAGGAGTAGCTGTAGGTATAGGGTCTCTAAAACGTAATAGGATAATGTTAGCGTAGATAGTTTACCAGTCACAGTACTAGCAGTAGTTTCTCTGTAGCCATGTAGTATTTTTGTAGGAGTTTTAGAGTCGTGTTTGAACCATGTCGTCGTCTATTTTATAGGCATATGGCCGTGTAGCCGTCTGTATATATAATCAGTTAGGCATTGTATCGCCTGTAAATAAAGCCATGTTATTGAGGTGTATGTGTGCTCAAGTGCGTGACAGTGTGGTCTAAACGCATGTCCCTGTGCGTAGATATTTCATGTCATTAATAAACTACCTGAATTTTATATTTCGATGTCTGTGTTTATTTGCCAAACTTCAATCATATTAGACTGTAAGACCCTGACGGACCCAAGATCACCGAACCTGGGTGTTGGTTTTGAAGTGAAAAACCGATCCTTTTACATATGTATTAGGACATGCTTTGACTATGTCATTATATTTACTGACACGAGTCAGAATGTGTGTATTTATCTAATAATGTATTTTAATTTTGTCTGGCATGTGTCAGATATTATGTATTAATGTGTTTTATTTGTATTTATAGTTTGTATGAGTATCAATGACACAGTGAGTTGTACTCACCTATATGTTATATAGATTCATGTGTTGATAATACTTTGACCTTTGACATAACCTGACTTAGACGATCTGATTGGCTGGATACCATCTGGAGAGGGAAAGTTCAATATGATTGTATGTACATTGTAGGTACTTAGTTCTTTGTTACGCAGAAGAGATTTGCATTTGGTAAGGAAGGATCATATCAGGAATACGTCTCTGATCAGGAGTAGAAATTGGGGATTGGGTGGTAAGTTTATGTAATTAGTATATCATTATCGTTGTAGTAATTGTAGGTAATGTACTGTTTGGTTTATAAATGTTTTACAATTAATTGCTATTGTAATAGGGGGAGGTCCGGAGAGGGTTTTGCATCCGTTGTCACTCCGTTAAATCCGTTTCGTGATCGTATAGTTTTTAGCAATTGTAACGAGTCGACAACTTCCCCTGCAGTCCTCTCTAGACCTCGCCTCTTTCGTCAGGTTACAGACCTGTTTTCACTACAGGTTCGATCGCTGGATGTAGTGGTAATACCAGCCATTGATTCAATAACTCAACAATGGGTATAAAATACAAGTAACTGTTTATTAACAAGACGGAATGATTATGTACAACAAGTTTAACAAATACAAAGCATAGCATTAGTGCCAAACAATGACAACTAATGTTAAGAAACCCAATCCCTACGTAGAGTAATGACCTATCCTACCTAACAGTACTACCAGTAGACTACGACCACGTGCTCCTAGCTCCCTATAGATCTACAGCGAACCACCATGTATCGATGTCTAAGCCCGAAGCCCCTGACTATCCCTTAATACATGTACTGTAGTTCCTATAGCACTCTATATATCCCAGGAACGATAACTTCATGTAGTCCTACGGTATTGGTACTGTTAGCAGCACCTCGGCCCATGTTTTGCACTGTTAACAGCGCATGAGGCGGTAATGTTCTCCTCACCAGGAGAAGTGGGTCGGCTCACCGACCCTGTCAAGACACTGGTCCCCGCCCGGACCCGCTGTTTTATACCCCCTGCTCCCCCCACCAAATAGCCTCGAAGATGAGTGATCAACTGTTAATCTCGAACCCAGCCTCATCATCTAAAAGCATGTGAGCAAGGAGCGGGAACCTATTCCTGTTATTACTATCACCCACTTCCGGCCGTCTCAAAAGTGTAAACACACAGATTTCAGCACCGGTATCGTAGCAGCTGATCGCCAGGAATCCTACACTGAACGAAAAGCCCTACCCTACATAAGGGTGAATAACACAGAAAGTAACAGAGCCCTGTCTCTAAATCATAAACAACAATTATACTTAACAAAGTAATACAAATGTGAGAAGTAAACAACCTACCCTCCCACACTATGAAGTAAATGTATATTTTTAGTCACCCCTGGGGGAATCCCAGTGGGGACTATTAATTTTGGTTTCAGTCCCAGATTTTGACCTCTGTTAGGAGGGCTGTTGTGTATCTTGCTTCTGTCGGAATATAGCAGGCGCTAATTACAAGTTCTTGGATAACTCAGATATAGATTTCCTTTTTAAACAGGAATACCATAAAACCTAAAGGCGTTCCAAATTCCCCACGGGAATTACATATAACCTAAAGATGTTCCGAGTATGAATCGGGCACCTTTGAGGTTTCCGAAGGGGTAAACTGTCGTATTATAAATTGCTATTTACTGATTTAGATATTTTATGTCTGACCAACGACTACCGTTAATATTTGCGTAAAGTGCGCACTTTTTTGAGGGGAAAATGAAGTGTCAAGAAAGGGGTGTACACGATACTCAAGAACAATCCAAAACTAGTCCTTGGTCGCGACCATTTCTCGTAAATTTTTCGAGGATTTTCGGAAATGTTTTGATATATGCTAACAGCAATACAACTGCCAAATTTCGTTGAATAATCCCTGATTGCATTGCCAATTTAACAATTACGAAAAGTTGCAAGCTTAAGTCATATGATACTATAGAATCGGATAAATAAACTCGAGTAAAGTAGGCTCAACTTTTCAGGACGTTACGTTGTGAATTGATAAATACCACGTATCGGGAAACATAACGAAGAATTGCATCGGATTTATTACTCTGTGGTTTAAATGTCGTTCTTGAGTAAAACTTTGCTGAACTCTTCAATCTTGTCCGTAGGAATGTGTCAAAACGACACGGGTAAAGTGGCGAAGTTAGCAAGTTTGTGTACCGCAAAGAGTCGAAGTTTCGTGATAATATTAACCGGCAGGAATTTACAAGATGACAACCATGCGAATTGAACCGATAATGATAAAAGTTTGAGTTTGAAAATTAAATATCAACGGGTTCAAAACAGTCAAATACATTCCGACCTTTTCTTTTCGAAGGAAAATTGCTGATATCACAATTGTTTGGTGTTCTTCATGTCTTGCGAATTAGGCTGTTGGCGGTCCTCGTCGGAGTGACTGCCTTTAAGCGTACAGTACATCAGTCGGATTTGCAGACGATCAGAAAACTACTTGGAAAAGTGTATTTCATAACAAAAAATAGTAGAAGATTTATCCGTATATAAGATTGAATCTTTTCTGAAACTTATTGTTGTGAAAACAACATCGTTATATTCCAATTACTTGTTCTGCCCATGCCACGTGATCGTGTCAGCGCGCAGATCTCCCCGTATTCGAGGTGTCGGTCAACGCTTAAGTTATATTTGCTACATGCTTTCCTATTAATTCCCTGTGTTGCCATGGCTACCTGAACAACATGTATGTATGAACACCTGGTAATTGTTTGCTATTTTGATTGGCAGGTGGAAATATATCCGTTGTAGCTTGGTCAGTGATTTATCGGAAAATGATCATACAGAATGATGGGTAGTCCGAATTATTCTGACGTTTTATCAACTTTTTTCATATCGGTCTGTCGTCGATTAATCGACGACAGACCGATATGAAAAAAGTTGATAAAACGTCAGAATAATTCGGACTAAATGATGGGGTGACTTTCATGTCATTCTGACATATTTCTAGTTAAATATAATGTAATGCTATTGTTCTCAAGGATAAGTATTTGTTGAGTGTAGAATCAATACGTCTACAAAGTTGCCAAATAGTATTTTAAATTTATATCATTGACAAATGTGTTCAATAGGTTTTGTATTTTATTTACTAAGAATCATGAGTGAAATTTAGATGTGAGACGACAGATTGAGATAATACCTCTACACCATATGTAGGGTGAGTTTATGAGTTCACGAAGTCTAGAGTCTATATTTATGAATAAGGAAACTAACTTGTACTCCTTGGTCAGTGTTGTAATTTATGGTATCAATATGATCAAAGTATTTAACAGTGATATATAAGTAATGTTAAAATATATAAATGTAGTTGTATGTAAAGATTTCTCTATATTTCTTATTTGGTAAGAAATGTAAAAGTGCTAACTCGTTATCTGTAATGTGAGAGAGTTGTGTCCCTTGACTTAGTATGCAAGAGTATAAACGCATGTCTTTGTTTTGTTGTAGGGTATTTTAAGATGTTATAATAAAGCAACAACCATTTGAAGAGACCAGCGTTTTGATTTTTGCCATAAAAATTAGTACTACATATCAAAAAATTATTCAACTTTCTATCGCTGTAAATTTCAAAAAGAAGTATTTTTTAAATGAGCTGATCCTCGAATGCAGGCGATACTTGTTTGTTGCGTTTAACATTTCAGGTTGTTTACGGTTTTTAACAACACGTGTCCTTCGTTATCAGACGAGTAATTTCATCTGTGACATCGCTATCGTTCCAAATAATGCAAATCAAATCAGGCCTACTTAACATAGAAATTACTCGGCTGTTTATTGATATTAATTGTTTTAAAAAATACAAACGATAGTTTATAAAATTAATCAAAACAGTGAGCAGTTACCAACTACTTTCGCCATGATTTACGTTCCAGTGAAAAATATTGCTGATATTTACACTTTTTGACATAAAAATAACACAAGTTAAAATGGGTTGGGTCGTTTTAAAATTTATTCAGCTTTCTATTGCTGCTAATTTGAAAAAGATCGGTCAAATACTTTTGGAGTGAGGTGGTTCACATACATGTGGGTTTTTTTTATCCCGCATTTTTGTCTGTCGACGCCCACCACAATACTCTGAACCACGCGTTACATCGCGTTTAAAAATAGAAAAATATACCCCAAAAAACGAGACATCAATTACTATGATACCACAGATTTTATCAATTAAAAGTAATACAATCAGCTTATAACAATGGGATAAACAAAAGACGTAAGAACACTTATCGAGATTGGTTTGTTTTCACACCAACTTCTGCATCTAACGAAGCGGTATCGACGCCATCTTGCTTTGTCAAAATTGAGATAGGTGGCGCTCGCTATCTGCTCCGGAATCAGGGGGAGGAAAGTCTAGATTGACGTGTCATAAAATTGGTAAGGCAGAGAGGGAGTTGCTACTCCCCTTCACTATACGTCCCTGCCATGAACAGATAACAACTATAACCGTGTCTATATGTATTTCCGGGAGCCTACGTGCATCTCTAATAATGATTTATACATTGGGATTTCTAACTTACAAATACAATCTGTTTTTTATTATTACGTTTTTCTATTTAAATAATAAAGAGATATCAAAATCTATTAGAGTCTGAAATATATTGCGGGGTGCTTTGACATATTTTAATGTTAGTCTTCTAAAGATAAATTATTACTACAATGTAATAGTAACTGCAGGTCTAGCGGGATGAATTCATTCAATTCACGGTATAATTTCATTCTTTGGTCCACATAATTATTACAAACAAAGAAGAAGTGGTATGAGTCTTCAATGGGATGACCGCACTGACAGTGACGGTAGACAATTAAATTAGATTGGAATAGATCATCATTTAAAGTACTAGATCTATTTCTCAGTCTGGCTTGCAATATATTGGATTTCCGATTTCCGATCAAATAATAATTTGGAACCTTTGTCATGGTTCGAAGAGATTTTTTAAAGACTGCGTACGAAACACTTTTCTAATTTCAAGATCTAGTTGGTTCCAAAGATGAGTCGTAGATGGGAAAAATGATAAGTTTGTTAGTTGTTATTTGCGTCACGGAGGTGATCATGTGAGTTTTCTGAGACTAAAGGGGGCAGTAAAGAAGTTAAATAATCGGGCGTGAGTTTGTTAATAATTTTGAAGAATAGCTGTAGTTTCCTCCTAGAACGACGATTTGATAGTGGTTCTAACCCACTTTCAGAATATAAAGAAATTCTACTAGCATAAGACGGTAATCCTCTGATTTTTCCAATTTGTCTCCCAAACCTCACAACAATATTCTAATAAGGGAAAAATGTATGATTTATAGATTTTGAATAAAGTTTGTCTATTTAACATATATTTAACTTAACGAATGATACTTACCTGCTTGGATACATTTTTACATATATTTTCTATATGTCTACTCCATTTACAATTAGCGTCCAAACTAACTCCTAGGTGCTTATGATTATCTACAAAATCAACACTCACATTATTGAATTTAATATCTATCACATGATCATGTTCAATGTTTGAAATGAGTAAAGCTTCCGTTTTTAGGGGATTAAATTTTACACACCACTTTTCTGCCCACTTTTGAATTTTAACTAGGTCGCTGTTAATTTTCGTTTCGATAGCCAAAAGGGATGGTTTAGAGCATAATAAAGACGTGTCGTCAGCAAACAATTTATAAAGACTTTCGAGGTTATCAGATGTATCATTTATGTAGATAATAAATCGTAAAGGACCTAAAACTGAACCTTGTGGAACGCCTGCATTTGTAGATTTAACGGAAGATTTACTATTTCCTACAAAGACCTGTTGTTTTCGGTTACTTACATAGTTGTTTAACCAGACAAGTAGTTTCCCACGTATACCATGGTTTGCTAATTTCACTTTCAGTCCCTTGTGCCACACACGATCGAACGCTTTAGAAATATCACAAAAAACTCGACAGGATGATTGCATTTTTTCAATATTTTCACATAATGTATAATATATTTCAATAATTTGATGAACAGAAGAATGGCCAGGCTGAAAACCAGATTGGTATTTATATATCAGTGAATTTTCAAGCAAATAATTATGTAAGTATTTAACAACCAAACGTTCGAAAACTTTCCCGATAGTACTAAGTAGTGATATTGGTCTATTATTTGCAGAATCTATTTTAGATAATGGCATAACTAGAGCTAATTTCCACTGTTTCGAAAAGATACCAGTTAGCAAAGAAGATCTAAATATTAGAGATAAAGGGAAGGCTATAGAGACCGCAGTATTTTTTAACATATAATGACTTGTTGTGTCGCTGCCTACAGCTTTGTTGATAGGTAAAGATTTAATAGAGCTAGAAACCTTACTGGTACGACCCCTGTATGCCACGACATGTCAGTATGAATATATTTATGCAAACCGTCATAGTATTGTTTGATGATACTCTTAATAATTAAGAGTCGGATTGCTCAGGGTCAGGGGTCGGCGTGGAAAGTTTTCATTATATGCAATTCATTCATTTTATATACCAAAATCTGTATGTATACTATTAGTCAGTGCCGTCCAATTGCCGTTTCACAAAAAGGAGACGTATTAACGTAAGTACTTCGTACTTAATTTCGAATCCAATATGTATATCATGTTTGTATTACTGGAATATTATACCGATAATAAACAAGAGGCCCAATTGGCCTGCATCGCTCACCTGGTATTAATCCCACACTTGTAACCTTAACAGTGATCTAAACTAAAGCTACAGGCAAAATATCAGTGTGTAGGACTATAAGTCATTAAAAATAACCTATAACAATATTTTAAAACATTTGACCCCTGTGACCTTGAAAATCGAACAAGGTTATTACATTGATTTTTTTATAGCCCTTCATCTCAGCATGCAATTGTCAAATTTCACCACCCTAGAACTTGTGTTGATTAAGATAAGGTCATTTAAAGGTTTTCACATATTTGACAAAATGTGACCTTGTAAGAAGGCCAAGGTTATTCAAATGACTTGATAGCCCTCCGTCCAAGAATGCTATTGGTCAAATAATTTCAACATTCAATGCATTATGGCTATTCAGAAGAAGTCTTTAAAGTTTTAAACATATTCGATGCCTGTGACATTGAATATAAGCCAAGGTCATTCGTTTGAACAAACTTGGACGCCTTTCATCCCAGCATGCTACTGGCCAGGTATCATCATTCTGGGCCTTTTGGTTATTCAGAAGAAGTCGTTTAATGATTTTGAACATATTTGACCCTTGTGACCTTGAATATAATTCAAAGTAATTTATTTGAACAAACTTGGTAGCCCTTTATTCTAGCATACTACTCGACCGATATCATTCAGCAGAAGTCGTTTAAATATTTTTAAACATAATTGACCCATGTGACCTTAAATACAGGTCAAGGTCATTAATTTGAACAAACTTGCTAGCACTTTATACCTGCATGCCACTGACCAAATATCATCATCCTGGTCCTGTTGGTTAATTAGAAGATGTTGTTTAAAGTTTGTTTTAGACAATTGACCTATGTGAACTTGAATATAAGTAAAGGTCATTCATTGAAACAAGCTTGGTAGCCCTTTATCCAAGCATGCTACTGGCCAAATATCATAACCTTGGGCATTTTGCATATCATTATATTATATTAAATATATTCTTTAATTATGTTACTGGAACACATTAGAGAGTTAGAATTCAAGAAAAACATGAATGCAAGTCTTTTATTTTCAGGAAAATATGAATATTTGAACATACAAATGATACATTCGGTGAAAATGTATTTAAAGATCCCAGGTGTTCGTCATCTTTTTCCGTCCCAACTTCCATAGACCCAATGAACAAAATGTCGAAGTTATATGTAGATATGTATTTTTATGCAAAAGTAAAACAAATGCAATATAGTACTTAAGGTCATTGGAGTGTATTGATAAACGGAAACAGGAAGTACATCCCTAGATGAAAATCCAATGTAGGGAGACAGTATCACAATTTCCGCAAATTCTAATGTTTAATATTAAACTGATGAATATTGTATGTTTATTATTGACAGAACAATGTGTTCTCTCAATATGAAAGTATTTCAAAGAAATCCAGGCATTTATTCACGTGTTTTTTTTATCAATGAGTCACATGTGTCCATTTTTCTGTACTTCAGGAAACCGGCTACCTATTTCACTACTGTGAAGTTTTTCAAGAACGATAACTCTTACCTGCAATTACTATGTGTATATTGGTTCAGGGACGTATAGTGAAGGGGATTAGCAACTCCCTCTTTGCCTTACTAATTTTATGACACGTCAATCTAGACTTTCCTCCCCCTGATTCAGGAGCAGATAGCGAGCGCCACCTATCTCAATTTTGACAAACCAAGATGGCGTCGATACCGCTTCGTTAGATTACAGAAGTTGGCGTGAAAACAAACCAATCGCGAATGACTGACTATAATTAATGACTATAATTGATAAAATCTGTGGTGTCATATTAATTGATGTCTCGTTTTTGGGGTATATTTTTCTATTTTTAAACGCGATGTAACGCGTGGTTCAGAGTATTGTGGTGGGCGTCGATAGACAAAAATGCGGGATAAAAAAACCCACATGTATGTGAACCACCTCACTCCAAAAGTATTTGACCGATCTTTTTTAAATTAGCAGCAATAGAAAGCTGAATATTTTTTATAACGACCCAACCTATTTTAATTGCAAATGATATAATTTAACTTGTGTTATTTTTGTGTCAAAAAGAGTAAATATCAGCATTATTTTTCACTGGAACGTAAATCATTATTGCGAAAGTAGTTGGTGACTGCTCACTGTTTTGATTAAATTTTATAAACTATCGTTTATATTTTTTAAAACAATTAATATCAATAAACAGCTGAGTAATTTCTATGTTAAGTAGGCCTGATTTGATTTGCATTACTTGGAACTATAGCGATGTCACAGATGAAATTACTCGTCTGGTAACGAAGGACACGTGTTGTTAAAAACCGTAAACAAAAATGCGGGATAAAAAAAACCCCATATATTTGTGAACCACCTCACTCCAAAAATATTTGACTGATCTTTTTTAAATTAGCAGCAATAGAAAGCTGAATAATTTTTATAACGACCCAACCCATTTTAATTGCAAATAATATAATTTAACTTGTGTTATTTTTGTGTCAAAAAGAGTAAATATCAGCATTATTTTTCACGGGAACGTAAATCATTATTGCGAAAGTAGTTGGTGACTGCTCACTGTTTTGATTAAATTTTATAAACTATCGTTTATATTTTTTAAAACAATTAATATCAATAAACAGCTGAGTAATTTCTATGTTAAGTAGGCCTGATTTGATTTGCATTACTTGGAACTATAGCGATGTCACAGATGAAATTACTCGTCTGGTAACGAAGGACACGTGTTGTTAAAAACCGTAAACAAAAATGCGGGATAAAAAAAACCCCACATATTTGTGAACCACCTCACTCCAAAAATATTTGACTGATCTTTTTTAAATTAGCAGCAATAGAAAGCTGAATAATTTTTATAACGACCCAACCCATTTTAATTGCAAATAATATAATTTAACTTGTGTTATTTTTGTGTCAAAAAGAGTAAATATCAGCATTATTTTTCACTGGAACGTAAATCATTATTGCGAAAGTAGTTGGTGACTGCTCACTGTTTTGATTAAATTTTATAAACTATCGTTTATATTTTTTAAAACAATTAATATCAATAAACAGCTGAGTAATTTCTATGTTAAGTAGGCCTGATTTGATTTGCATTACTTGGAACTATAGCGATGTCACAGATGAAATTACTCGTCTGGTAACGAAGGACACGTGTTGTTAAAAACCGTAAACAAAAATGCGGGATAAAAAAAACCCCACATATTTGTGAACCACCTCACTCCAAAAATATTTGACTGATCTTTTTTAAATTAGCAGCAATAGAAAGCTGAATAATTTTTATAACGACCCAACCCATTTTAATTGCAAATAATATAATTTAACTTGTGTTATTTTTGTGTCAAAAAGAGTAAATATCAGCATTATTTTTCACTGGAACGTAAATCATTATTGCGAAAGTAGTTGGTGACTGCTCACTGTTTTGATTAAATTTTATAAACTATCGTTTATATTTTTTAAAACAATTAATATCAATAAACAGCTGAGTAATTTCTATGTTAAGTAGGCCTGATTTGATTTGCATTACTTGGAACTATAGCGATGTCACAGATGAAATTACTCGTCTGGTAACGAAGGACACGTGTTGTTAAAAACCGTAAACAAAAATGCGGGATAAAAAAAACCCCACATATTTGTAAACCACCTCACTCCAAAAATATTTGACTGATCTTTTTTAAATTAGCAGCAATAGAAAGCTGAATAATTTTTATAACGACCCAACCCATTTTAATTGCAAATAATATAATTTAACTTGTGTTATTTTTGTGTCAAAAAGAGTAAATATCAGCATTATTTTTCACTGGAACGTAAATCATTATTGCGAAAGTAGTTGGTGACTGCTCACTGTTTTGATTAAATTTTATAAACTATCGTTTATATTTTTTAAAACAATTAATATCAATAAACAGCTGAGTAATTTCTATGTTAAGTAGGCCTGATTTGATTTGCATTACTTGGAACTATAGCGATGTCACAGATGAAATTACTCGTCTGGTAACGAAGGACACGTGTTGTTAAAAACCGTAAACAAAAATGCGGGATAAAAAAAACCCCACATATTTGTGAACCACCTCACTCCAAAAATATTTGACTGATCTTTTTTAAATTAGCAGCAATAGAAAGCTGAATAATTTTTATAACGACCCAACCCATTTTAATTGCAAATAATATAATTTAACTTGTGTTATTTTTGTGTCAAAAAGAGTAAATATCAGCATTATTTTTCACTGGAACGTAAATCATTATTGCGAAAGTAGTTGGTGACTGCTCACTGTTTTGATTAAATTTTATAAACTATCGTTTATATTTTTTAAAACAATTAATATCAATAAACAGCTGAGTAATTTCTATGTTAAGTAGGCCTGATTTGATTTGCATTACTTGGAACTATAGCGATGTCACAGATGAAATTACTCGTCTGGTAACGAAGGACACGTGTTGTTAAAAACCGTAAACAAAAATGCGGGATAAAAAAAACCCACATATTTGTGAACCACCTCACTCCAAAAATATTTGACTGATCTTTTTTAAATTAGCAGCAATAGAAAGCTGAATAATTTTTATAACGACCCAACCCATTTTAATTGCAAATAATATAATTTAACTTGTGTTATTTTTGTGTCAAAAAGAGTAAATATCAGCATTATTTTTCACTGGAACGTAAATCATTATTGCGAAAGTAGTTGGTGACTGCTCACTGTTTTGATTAAATTTTATAAACTATCGTTTATATTTTTTAAAACAATTAATATCAATAAACAGCTGAGTAATTTCTATGTTAAGTAGGCCTGATTTGATTTGCATTACTTGGAACTATAGCGATGTCACAGATGAAATTACTCGTCTGGTAACGAAGGACACGTGTTGTTAAAAACCGTAAACAAAAATGCGGGATAAAAAAAACCCACATATTTGTGAACCACCTCACTCCAAAAATATTTGACTGATCTTTTTTAAATTAGCAGCAATAGAAAGCTGAATAATTTTTATAACGACCCAACCCATTTTAATTGCAAATAATATAATTTAACTTGTGTTATTTTTGTGTCAAAAAGAGTAAATATCAGCATTATTTTTCACTGGAACGTAAATCATTATTGCGAAAGTAGTTGGTGACTGCTCACTGTTTTGATTAAATTTTATAAACTATCGTTTATATTTTTTAAAACAATTAATATCAATAAACAGCTGAGTAATTTCTATGTTAAGTAGGCCTGATTTGATTTGCATTACTTGGAACTATAGCGATGTCACAGATGAAATTACTCGTCTGGTAACGAAGGACACGTGTTGTTAAAAACCGTAAACAAAAATGCGGGATAAAAAAAACCCACATATTTGTGAACCACCTCACTCCAAAAATATTTGACTGATCTTTTTTAAATTAGCAGCAATAGAAAGCTGAATAATTTTTATAACGACCCAACCCATTTTAATTGCAAATAATATAATTTAACTTGTGTTATTTTTGTGTCAAAAGTGTAAATATCAGCATTATTTTTCACTGGAACGTAAATCATCATTGCGAAAGTAGTTGGTGACTGCTCACTGTTTTGATTAATTTTATAAACTATCGTTTATTTTTTTTAAAACAATTAATATCAATAAACAGCCGAGTAATTTCTATGTTAAGTAGGCCTGATTTGATTTGCATTATTTGGAACGATAGCGATGTCACAGATGAAATTACTCGTCTGGTAACGAAGGACACGTGTTGTTAAAAAACGTAAACAACCGGAAATGTTAAACCCAACAAAAAAGTATCGCCTGCATTCGAGGATCAGCTCATTTAAAAAATACTTCATTTTGAAATTTACAGCGATAGAAAGTTGAATAATTTTTTGATATGTAGTACTAATTTTTATGGCAAAAAATAACAAATAACTTGTGCTGTTTTTGTGTCAAAAAGTGTCAATATTAGCATTATTTTCACTGGAACGTGCTGTACGAAATGTGATTTGTTGTAATAGCCACCAACACAGCCGAAAGGCTAGACATAGTGGCAACGATAGCCCTATCCCTGGAATAAAAAGAAGACCTACTAATACACAGTTCCAATCCGGGCTAACCGTTATCAAAACACTCCCATCTCGGCGAGATTGGTGACATGATTTTAACGCTAGTGCGCAAGCGCGGGCTGATCGAGAGGGGCTCTCGATGACTTCGCGGTTCGGTGAACAAACACAAAAGCGACGTGCTATAGAATCTTGACTGGGGCAGAGTTGCCAATCCCCTCTATATACTGTCCCTGATGGTGACACAATCCTATTACCTTAACATTTAAATGTTCATTCAAGAATGTACAACCGGTTGTGTCGCGCTATTGATGCAGTGGCTGTACATTTTCACGGAGAGTAAGGGTCACGCGTATATAAATTTAAGTGTTGAATGTTCATATAATTAATGTATGATAACATCAAATCATTCCAATAGTATTGCGTAAGATAAAAACTATTGATAACTGCATGAACATTTATCTATTTCAGTCTCAATTATACTGACTAATGTAATGTTATTATATTCAATAAGCGCTTTTATTGGTTCTTTTTAAAAATAAATTCTTTTTCGTCAAACTAAACTCGTGTGGCTCTTACACATACATGGCAAGAACTGGGCAACAACATTGTCATTGCTTATTTAGCTGTCAGCCTCTAATAACAAAACTAAATATATCTGATATATATATCGAAGCGATCGGCCGAGCAGTGCGAGCCGTTATGGCAACACATGTACGGAAAGTAAGGGAAAATGAGTGTAAATTGATTCTATGCTAGAGGAAGGCTTCAAAAAATTTCGTCCTTTCGGTCGAACAGGCTCGCAAAAAAACGGCATCATGCGTTGCTCCGTGTTTGCGTTGATGTTCTTTTTTTGCACAAAAAATATATTTGATATTTTTAATAAGTATCTGTATTTTTGTTTTGTCCAATAACAACCCTAAAATTATATAGTATTAATAATGATAACTTTATTCAAAGAGGATCACTTTTGAGGATCGTTCCTATTTTCCAAAAGATCCTCTAAATATGTACATGTACATATATACAATATAACAATGAAGTCAGAAAAACAACAACAGGTATACATGTCAATATTACAATACATATGCAAGACCACACACTTGTGTTTTTCTAACGAATCAGAAAGCACAAGTTTATTGCACGGACGAATATATACGTCCGCGCAATAAATGAGTGCTTTCTGATTCGTTAAAAAAACACAAGTGTGTGATCTTGCTTTTATCACATACCTTCCGTATTTGGTAGAGATCGATACAAAGATTTTATAAGCTTTGATATTTGTTGCAAATACCGAGAACTTTTCAGTTGGCCATGACAAGGGAATTCCCATAAAAAGTAGTTCCGGCTAGTAGGTAAATGCACGGACTTAGATAGCAATTACTCCATATGGTGCATTTTCGTAGCTTCTTTTTTTTCTTAATGCATTAAAAAAAATGTGACATAAACTTCTGTCTCAGCACTATGAATAGGCTTAGAATAAACAAAAATTGTCTTAATCTGACTTTCCCAAAATATTTCATTGAGTTTTTGAATTTCATTTATGTTTAAAATTAGCATTTTTTCAATATTAATGACTATTGAGAAATTTTTGATTCTGCGAAAGGACATGTCTATTTGATATGTTTGATATCTTTGCTGTAACCAGAGACGTATATATTAACCAAAATATTACACATTGTAGCAACTTTTTGACATAATAAGCAACCTCCCCCCAATCATTTTTCTAGTCACAGAAACTAAATAACAATTCCAAATTATTCTTATAATTAGGCTTTAAATTTGAATGCAACATTCTTCTATCTTTTTCAGCTAACCGAAATATAACTTGCTGTTCCAGGGACAGCTCCACCACCAGTGTCCCTGTTGACAGCACCACTAGCTCTGTTGTACTACAGCTCCACCACCAGTGTTCCTGTTGACAGCACCACTAGATCTGTTGTTCTACAGATACCAAGCCCAGACGTTAAAGCTATTATGTTGACAGCACCACTTGCTCTGTTGTACTACAGCTCCACCACCAGTGTTCCTGTTGACAGCACCACTAGATCTGTTGTTCTACAGATACCAAGCCCAGACGTTAAAGCTATTATGTTGACCGCACCACTAGCTCTGTTGTACTACAGCTCCACCGCCAGTGTCCCTGTTGGCAGCACCACTAGCTCTGTTGTACTACAGCTCCACCACCAGTGTTCCTGTTGACAGCACCACTAGCTCTGTTGTTCTACAGATACCAAGCCCAGACGTTAAAGCTATTATGTTGACAGCACCACTAGCTCTGTTGTACTACAGCTCCACCACCAGTGTCCCTGTTGACAGCACCACTAGCTCTGTTGTTCTACAGCTCCACCACCAGCGTCCCTGTTGACAGCACCACTAGCTCTGTTGTTCTACAGGTACCACCACCAGCGTCCCTGTTGACAGCACCACTAGCTCTGTTGTACTACAGCTCCACCACCAGGGTCCCTGTTGACAGCACCACTAGCTCTGTTGTTCTACAGATACCAAGCCCAGACGTTAAAGCTATTATGTTGACAGCACCACTTGCTCTGTTGTACTACAGCTCCACCACCAGTGTCCCTGTTGACAGCCCCACTAGCTCTGTTGTTCTACAGGTACCAAGCCCAGCCGTTAAAGCTATCCTGTTGACAGCAACAATTTTCAGTGTCATTTAAATCATCAATGTAGTCCTAAATGGATTGATGATCTTCATCAACTTCTTTGGACAAAGTGCTTAAACTTTTATTTACTTTAATCCAGAGAACTTTTCTTTGGTAACCTTTTATTTTTGTATTTTTTTTAGGACGTTTTTTCTTGAACTGATTAAGATGTGTCCACTGTGTAAGAAAGAGCACATTTATTAAAGTAGCTGTAACATCCAGTTCGAATAAAGACTTGTATAGTATACAGATTAAAGTTTGCAGTTTACATACCTTTGGTATGTAATTGATTATTATCTTTCAAAATTGATTTATTGTCAATTTGTTACTCAATTACAGAATATATGTATTGTTATATAAGTATCATTACTATTTATGTTAGAAAGTTAGAACATGTTTCATATACATCATACTTAGATAGAACCAAGAGCCTGCAACATATACTTTTGCTGTAGGTAAACAAAATGAAGAGATGCACTTTAACTAATTCATTAGTTCATTTGTGTTAACTAAGTTATATATACTTTGGGAAAATAGATCATACCAAACAGGTACATGTATATACATGTACAAGCACATGTAACGTTTTCACATAATATGAGAGTTTATTGTCCAATGTCTAATTATCAAGCACATATGCTTGATTTTATATAATATATACAATGAGCCATTTGAACTAAGTTGAACCATTTCATAAACATTTTCCTTGAGATTTAGAGGGTCAAAAACATATCAAATTGACCTGTATTAATTAAGCAAAAAGTTCTAAAGATATAATTTTGGAGAGACAAAAAAATACTTATCGAGGATCAACCTTAATCCCTGTAATATGTGAATAGTGTAATATGTGAATAGTGTAATATGTGAATAGATGATTATTCATGACTTTCCACTCACACATGAACATTGTACTACGTGTGTGTACACAACTGAACAAAAACTATCAAATGAAAATATAGCTGTTTTTAGTAGTTACAGGTGACCTATGTCACAAGCTTGAGTGGTGATGTACAAATTATATTATAATTCAATGTTAACTCTGATGAGAAATAATTGGTTATTTGATTTAAAAGTTCCTTATTCTGGTGTGGAATGGTGTATTAAAGTTGTAAGGCTTTGAAGCAGTTTGGACCCCCTTTATCTTTTTTGGCATGCTGAAATTAGGAATCATCACGTTGGATTTGGGTCAATATTTAGAGCCGTATAAATACACTTTCCAGATTATCAATGCAACTGAAATCGTTCTGTGTACATCATAATATTCCAGAATGTAAACAAATAACATCATATTTACGATCAGTTACCGAGAATTACATACACTTAAAACCACATGTTGCGATTAAACACATATCAAAAAGCAATTATGTTTAGTTCGTATGTCAAATTATTTATTTATTAGCAAGACATTTCTATATAAAAACAAGAGGCCCAATGGGCCTGCATCATTCACCTGGTATGAATCTCACACTTGTAACCTTAAAAGTGATCTAAAATAAAGCTACAGGCAAAAAAAATATCAGTATTTATGATTAAAATTCATTCAAAAGCTTTCTCGCATTTTCTCGCAATATCAAAGTGCCCTAGACATATTTCCTATGCCGAAGCACAGGGGCATGGATCGCTTTACTTGTAATATAAAAAAAATAGGAGTCTCCTATACTAATATATACAAAAATAGGGATCTCCTATACTAATAGGATCGCTTTACTTGTAATATATTTTTATATTACAAGTAAAGCGATCATATTAGTATAGGAGACCCCTATTTTTTTATATTACAAGTAAAGCGATCCATGCCCCTGTGTGCTGAAGAGGCAGTTGCCTTTCCCTCTAATCTAATTCCTTGGTAAATACCCATTACCATTCTAAGCTGTGTATAGGTAAACTATTTACAGCTATAATTACCAATAACTAAATTATCTGGGGTTTCAGGTTATAGATGAAATCCACTCTGGTATTTTTAGAGGTTATTTAACAATTGACATTATCTTCAATGTACATTTACTATTTGAACTAATCAGAAGTCAACCTCGGCCTGGCAATTTTATATAATTCAGTCCGATCCTGCCCCGTTCCTGTAATTGCAATTCTTTTATCAAATATATCTCATACCCGATAAGGATAATCAAATACAAACAATAAATATATATAAATAAGTCCGATCCTGCCCCGTTTCTGTCCGTTCCTGTAAACCGTCGCCCATTTCTGTACGTTCCTTTAGATTTAATCGTCGCCTGTTCCTGCCCATCCATATCAATACAATACTCTTAATTCGTTGCAATTATTTTATCAAATATATCTTATACCCGCTAAAAATATATATAGGTCTCATAATTAATAACGACATAAAAGTATATAGATATAATTTAGTCCGATTCTTTTACCAACATTTTTAAATGAGACAGTCAATTGCAGTTGATATTTTTGATAACGATAGGAAATTATTCCTCGGTACTCACGTACAGACCGTCTCCTACGGTGACACTTAAATATTCTCCCTGCGTGTATATCATACTGTAAATTATATCTAACCAGGTTTATAAACAGGTACGTTTTTATACGGGTGTCAATGATAAGGTTGCACCTGTCTCTACCTATAAATAATCCAATACGACGGGGTGTTTAATTGTGTGTTCACCGGTCTAGGTTATAAACACTGTACAATATATATATACAGCTGATCATAACAAACTGAAACTCGTATCTAAGTGCACGACCAGGAAGTGACTGTGTCCTAGCAGGCAAATTGTAGGTCCATGAAATACGTCTGTTTGACAAAGGTTGACTTTTATTAATCTGATAACGGTTTATGCTGTAGATCGATGGAGAGCAAACAGGTAAGTTTATTTGTGTGTGGGAGGAAGAAGTTCTAATATAACATTTTGAGAACGAACGACGTTAAATTATTTATGTCCAGAGTAGTACATATGAAACCACGGAATAAGTCCATTTAGTGTCCTTGTATGTTATATAGATCGTCATTATATGTATACAGTGCTATGTGTTTACATGTACACCAGATGTTAACCTGTTAACTGGTGAACATATCTGCCTGAGTACCTGTTAGGTACAGATTCAGATACACAGTTATGATTTTATACAATTTATCATAAATGATGTGTTACATCTACAATACTTTAGCTATTGACACATGAAGCACCCATGTAATGTATATATATAACCAGCAGGAAGTCACAGGACAAATAAAGCATACACAAATTTGCTAACAAAGCCCCACTCACCCGCCCCGTTACCCTAATTTTTAAACTAACGCTGTTTAAGTAAGGATACATCTACTCCTTGTAACATATGCACATCAACTAGGGTGGGAACATTCCTGTTTATATTAACATCAACTAGGGTGGGAACATTCCTGTTTATATCAACATCAACTAGGGTGGGAACATTGCTGTTTATATTAACATCAACTAGGGTGGGAACATTCCTGTTTATATCAACATCAACTAGGGTGGGAACATTCCTGTTTATATCAACATCAACTAGGGTGGGAACATTCCTGTTTATATCCACATCAACTAGGGAGGGAACATTCCTGTTTATATCAACATCAACTAGGGTGGGAACATTCCTGTTTATATTAACATCAACTAGGGTTGGAACATTCCTGTTTATATCAACATCAACTGGGGTGGGAACATTCCTGTTTATATTAACATCAACTAGGGAGGGAACATTCCTGTTTATATCAACATCAACTAGGGAGGGAAAATTCCTGTTTATATCAACATCAACTAGGGAGGGAAAATTCCTGTTTATATCAACATCAACTAGGGAGGGAAAATTCCTGTTTATATCAACATCAACTAGGGAGGGAAAATTCCTGTTTATATCAACATCAACTAGGGGGGGAACATTCCTGTTTATATCAACATCAACTAGGGCGGGGACATTCCTGTTTATATCAACATCAACTAGGGCGGGGACATTCCTGTTTATATCAACATCAACTAGGGAGGGAAAATTCCTGTTTATATCAACATCAACTAGGGAGGGAAAATTCCTGTTTATATCAACATCAACTAGGGAGGGAAAATTCCTGTTTATATCAACATCAACTAGGGAGGGAACATTCCTGTTTATATCAACGTCAACTAGGGTGGGAACATTCCTGTTTATATCAACCTCAACTAGGGTGGGAACATTCCTGTTTATATTAACATCAACTAGGGTTGGAACATTCCTGTTTATATCAACATCAACTAGGGCGGGGACATTCCTGTTTATATCAACATCAACTAGGGAGGGAACATTCCTGTTTATATTAACATCAACTAGGGTTGGAACATTCCTGTTTATATCAACATCAACTAGGGGGGGAACATTCCTGTTTATATCAACATCAACTAGGGGGGGAACATTCCTGTTTATATCAACATCAACTAGGGCGGGGACATTCCTGTTTATATCAACATCAACTAGGGAGGGAAAATTCCTGTTTATATCAACATCAACTAGGGAGGGAAAATTCCTGTTTATATCAACATCAACTAGGGAGGGAAAATTCCTGTTTATATCAACATCAACTAGGGAGGGAAAATTCCTGTTTATATCAACATCAACTAGGGAGGGAAAATTCCTGTTTATATCAACATCAACTAGGGCGGGGACATTCCTGTTTATATCAACATCAACTAGGGCGGGGACATTCCTGTTTATATCAACATCAACTAGGGAGGGAAAATTCCTGTTTATATCAACATCAACTAGGGAGGGAAAATTCCTGTTTATATCAACATCAACTAGGGAGGGAAAATTCCTGTTTATATCAACATCAACTAGGGAGGGAACATTCCTGTTTATATCAACGTCAACTAGGGTGGGAACATTCCTGTTTATATTAACATCAACTAGGGTTGGAACATTCCTGTTTATATCAACATCAACTAGGGAGGGAAAATTCCTGTTTATATCAACATCAACTAGGGAGGGAAAATTCCTGTTTATATCAACATCAACTAGGGAGGGAAAATTCCTGTTTATATCAACATCAACTAGGGAGGGAAAATTCCTGTTTATATCAACATCAACTAGGGAGGGAAAATTCCTGTTTATATCAACATCAACTAGGGCGGGGACATTCCTGTTTATATCAACATCAACTAGGGAGGGAAAATTCCTGTTTATATCAACATCAACTAGGGTGGGAATATTCCTGTTTACGTGAACATCAACTAGGGTGGGAACATACCTGTGTACGTGAACATCAACTAGGGTGGGAACCTTCCTGTTTATATCATTATTACAATATTATATTATCTACAAGGGTAATTTGATATTGTCAAGATGGTGGCCAGTCCAAATGCATTTTCATGGTTTCTGAGCTTATTCTGGTTGGATTTGAATTTATTTGTGACGTCGTTTATGAATATTCTGATTTTGAAAGTTCAATTTTAAAGAATAGCAAAAAAATGAAATGTGCCTTGGAAAATAAGATTTTAATTAATTGCAAAAGACAACCAAGGAATCTTAAACTTTATTGTGCAAGTCAAAATTTGATGAAAAAATATATAAATATATATATATATATATAGTGACACTTAAATATTTTCCCTGCATGTATATCATACTGTAAATTATATCTAACCAGGTTTATAAACAGGTACGTTTTTATACGGGTGTCAATGATAAGGTTGCACCTGTATCTCTATTACCTATAAATAATCCAATGCGACGGGGTGTTTAATTGTGTGTTCACCAGTCTAGGTTATAAACACGGTAAAATATATATACAACTCAGAACAAACTGAAACTCGCATCTAAGTGCCAGGAAGTGACTGTGTCCTAGCAGGCAAATTGTAGGTCCATACTCAAAACAGGCACAATCGTATCATTATATATAATTTACAGGGTTGACTTTTATTTGTGTAATGTGTAATCTATGTATAGCTAGTTCTGACAATGTGTAACTTATATAAAGCTTAGTTTTGACAATGTGTAACCTAGCTAGTTCTGACAATGTGTAACCTATATATAGCTAGTTCTTACAATGTGTAACCTATATAAAGCTAGTTCTTACAATGTGTAACCTATATAAAGCTTAGTTCTGACAATGTATAACCTATATATAGATAGCTCTTACAATGTGTAACCTATATATAGCTAGTTCTTACAATGTATAACCTATGTACAGCTAGTTCTGACAATGCGTAACCTAGCTAGTTCTGACAATGTGTAACATATATATAGCTAGTTCTGACAATGTATAACCTATATAAAGCTAGTTCTTACAATGTGTAACCTATATATAGCTAGTTCTTACAATGTGTAAC
>NW_018404948.1:38460-38600 GCF_002113885.1 Mizuhopecten yessoensis | reverse complement strand
ATATATAGCTAGTTCTGACAATGTATAACCTATATATAGCTAGTTCTTACAATGTGTAACCTATATATAGCTAGTTCTTACAATGTGTAACGTATATATAATTAGTTCTTACAATGTGTAACCTATATATATCTAGTTCC
>NW_018404948.1:787-33433 GCF_002113885.1 Mizuhopecten yessoensis | reverse complement strand
AGTTCTGACAATGTGTAACCTCTATATAGCTAGTTCTGACAATGTTCAACCTCTATATAGCTAGTTCTTACAATGTGTAACCTATATATAGCTAGCTAGTTCTGACAATGTGTAACCTATATGTATCTAGTTCTGACAATGTGTAACCTCTATATAGCTAGTTCTCACAATGTTCAACCTCTATATAGCTAGTTCTTCCAATGTGTAACCTATATATAGCTAGTTCTTAAAATGTGTAAACTATATAATATATATAGCTAGTTCTGACAATGTGTAATCTAGCTAGTTCTGACAATGTGAAACCTATATATAGCTAGTTCTGACAATGAGTAACCTATATATATCTAGTTCTGACACTGTGTAACCTCTATATAGCTAGTTCTCACAATGTTCAACCTCTATATAGCTAGTTCTTCCAATGTGTAACCTATATATAGCTAGCTAGTTCTGACAATGTGTAACATATATATAGCTAGTTCTGACAATATGTAACCTATTAATAGCTAGTTCTTACAATGTGTAACCTATATACTGCTAGTTCTGACAATGTGTAACCTATATATAGCTTAGTTCTGACAATGTGTAACCTAGCTAGTTCTGACAATGTGTAACATATATATAGCTAGTTCTGACAATATGTAATCTATATATAGCTAGTTCTTACAATGTGTAACATATATATAGCTAGTTCTGACAATATGTAATCTATATATAGCTAGTTCTTACAATGTGTAACCTATATACTGCTAGTTCTGACAATGTGTAACCTATATGTATCTAGTTCTGACAATGTGTAACCTATATATAGCTTAGTTCTGACAATGTGTAACCTAGCTAGTTCTGACAATGTGTAACATATATATAGCTAGTTCTGACAATGTGTAACGTATATATATCTAGTTCTGACAATGTGTAACCTATATGTATCTAGTTCTGACAATGTGTAACCTATATATAGCTAGTTCTTACAATGTGTAACCTATATATAGCTAGTTCTGAATATGTGTAACCTATATATAGCTAGTTCTTAAAATGTGTAAACTATATAAAGCTAGTCTCACAAAGTGTAACCTATATGTACATGTAGCTAGTTCCCACAATTTGTAACGTTTTCTGAATCCTTGCAATCTGTAACCTAGCGACAGTATATTTCTGACAATGTGTTATCTGTAGCTACAGTGTGTAACAATCTACATGTATCTAGCTCTTGTCATGGCAGTGTAGATTGAGGAAGTGAACCATAAAATATTGAATACTTCCCTAAACCCAAATGACCAAGAAAGGGAGCACCTGCTCCAACTGCTGTATCAATTAACGTAATTTGAGATTTGAAATCCTTCACCTTCTGTAGGAGTAATTAAGCATTGAACTGCTTTTGTATGGTATTGCATTAGCGCATTATGAGTTGTTTGCTTGCAAAGCTGTGTCATTCAAATAGATCATAAATACCATACAAAAACAGTTCAATACTTATATTTACGTTTTCTCTGCCTCTTATGTTCTTTTTTAACTTATAATTTATATTTAGAATTAAAAATGCCCGCCTTATCGACAGTCCACACAATTTCGTTCAATAGTTTGAACAGCGTATTGTCGCGTGCTGATTGGCNGTATGATATGTCTATAGGGTGATTTAAGTTTATCAATAGAACTCTGAGCTGAAAGTTAGATTTGAAATTGTTTCGATTTTTCCCCGGAACAAATTTCACGCATGGACAAATACAGTGAACACCGTAAATCCGACCTTGCCCTCCACAAGGGAGTTATTTTTGGAAGTTAATTCAAACTTTTCTCTTCGCCCAATTTTGTGAAGAATCCAGGCGTGAATTTATTTGTTGATTGTATGGGAACCTGACCACAGTCGGTAGATTCTATAACGGCCTCGTTATTTGACATGTTGTCAGAAATCAGGAACCGTGGATTCGAGACGCATGAAACTGATAGCGTTTGAAGTGAGTGATCTTGCGACGGAGCACAGGTTGAGGTTCATAACAAAATGTCTGAAATATTTATATGTGCTGTGACTCATATCAGTAGGTCTGTAACATATGTGTCAGTAGGTCTATAGAATATGTGTATTTCAGGCATTTGTAACGAACCCCTGTTGATCAGTGCAGTGTAACAGACGATATTTCTGATAAATTGCATGAGTGTTAAAATTGTTTCCATTGCCGGCATTGGTGATTTCAACCGATGTGCGTTTTGTACGATATTGCAGACCTTGGTCTTGTTTTCGTTGTAATAAAAGTGTTTTTTATTTCATTTTTTATTTTGCACATAAATTTACAATGACATTGTCAAATCTCACAATGCCCAGCGATATTTCAGCAGCCGTCATGTTTATTTATACTGGATATTGTAGTTCCGGTCAGTGTTGTATATTAATACGCTAAGAATTTTGTCTCGTGATGCATGGTAATTAAAGTCCCATCAACGACACAGCTTTCAAAGAGGCTATATATAGTGACAATTCCATGCAAATGTAAATATATGGATTTTAACCTAATTCTGCCTTTAGCATCCTTGTGCCTAATGGGGCTCATTGTTGTTATAATCAATAGTATTATGCCTACCTCTGCAATATGGTAGAAGAGATTTATATCTAATTAAAATATTAAATTAAGAATATAGACCCTTAACTTAGAGAAAAGGGGTGGGGCCCAACAAGACAAATAGGTCTGAAATATTTGTCAGACTACTCCTTTGTTAGAAATAAAGGGATTATGTTACACATGATCATTTTGTTACATTTTTTGTAATAATTAATTAATCAGAGAATTTTTATTTGCAGTTCAAATTTCCTGTATGAGCAACAGCTTGATTTTGACAGGTGTTGTGGCTGTTCATTTAAGATCTAAAGCCAGATTTGTCTTGATTAAAAGAAACAAAGTTTGCCTTTCTACAATTTGAATAAACTACTGCAGTAAAAAAGTATACATAAGAATATTCCTATTCCTAGACTCCATTCATGCCAGCCCTCCCTATTTAGGAGGAAGCTGACTCCCAATTTTGGACTCAATTTGCTTAACTGTTCCTATATTCTAAGATCTAATGATTTCATCTGAGAGAACAACTCGAAACATGTCCTTTTAAGGGGCTATTTTGTCTCTATGGGGTGTATACACACATTTTAATTATGTTATAATTTTGAGCATGAGTAAATCTCCCCCATGGAAATTTCAAAAATTTGGCAAGTACGAAACTCTCCAGAAATTTAAAATACTGTAGTATTTCATCAGTCGATCCCTAGAAAATTGATAAGAATTCTTGCCTCTTCCCAAAAAAGTAAAATACTAGTTTTTAGCTCAGCTGGCCATGGTCCGACGGACCGGTGAGCTTATGCCATGACGGGGTGTCCTTCGTCCGTCAACTTTTCCTAAATATCATTACTAGTCATGAACGACTGAGCAGATTTTGACCAAATTTGGTCAGACAATCTGAATCCTGTCTGAAACCAATTTTGGTGTGGAGCATCCTTGGGTAAAGGGGAACCAATTTTTTATAAACGGTGGGTATGACCCCCCCTAGGGGCATATATATAGGGAGGGAGGGGAAGGCTCTGTTTGAAGTTTGTTCTAGCTACAGATAAATGTATATCTCAAGTACTGGATGGATCTTTCTGAAATTTCATATGTACTTACAGCACCTACCATGGAGTGTTATATCTTTACTTCATACCAATTATTTTAAACATATTCAGGTCAGCGATACAAGCCCTCTGGGCCTCTTTTTTTAAGACACTACAGAAAAATAATTGATTCATACATTTACTATTGCTTAGATATTGACCTTAAAAAGTATATACATTTATACTAGTACTACACACAGCATATATATATAGAGGATTTACACTACAAATACCAAACAATGTATGATAAATTCACATAAATTATTGACAAGTCTGTAGATAAGGGGTGCTTATCACCTGTAGCAGTACCTCCCTTGGACCTGATGGAAAATAGCTGATAAGCTATTGACCCCATAGTGCTGAAGAGCAGAGTGCTGAAAAGCTGTGACCAACAACTCTTCTTGAACATGACTTGGAAGACAGTGACTGACCTGAAGCTCATAGAAAATATCCAAAAGTTTGAACTAAATGTCTTATCCTTGGCCATATATAGTTGATGTATACAGTTTAGCTATAACTCTAGGTTCTAGAGTTGGCTTGAACTAAATGTCTTATCCTTGGCCATATAAAGCTGATGTATACAGTTTAGCTATAACCCTAGGTTCTAGAGTTGGCTTGAACAATTTTGGTTGTATACATGAAGCAGCAGATTTGCAACATTAATTATCTGTATTACATGTTACTACATGATGCAATTTTACTGCCATGGGCCGAAATGTTGAAGAGTGAAGCTGTTTCTGTTGAGCAATGGTCAACAAGGGAGTATATGTTAGAGTGACAAGCAACCAATAAAAATTAAGGTGTTGGTTCGGGTCAGGAGGATGGCTTGACCATCAGGAAACAACTGGGCCGTTGGCTAGAACTGTTAGCACAAAGACCATATGCTAGGTCCTAATTACCTTAAAAGTAAAGTAGGAAAAAACCAAAACCCAATATGGCATATTTAAATTAGGTAAAGCGGGGACTTTGTTTGCTAGGTTGTTGTCAGAACAGGGCGGTTACAGGAGGTCAGAATGCTAGGCTGGCTGAGATGAGAGATAATCTTGATCTCTAGATCCGTATTACTAATTGGCTGGATGCATGTCCTTTCTGTGACCCGGCCATGACCTACAGTCAGAGCGGAGGTCTTGTGATAAAACTATCTAGCACCTGAGTTAACATTTTTCAAGTTTTGAGTTATCATTTCTTGAATTTAGCATCAACATTTTCGAGTTTCAAGTAATCTTTTTTTTTTATTTTCGAGTCAACGTTTCTTAGTTTCAGGGCAATTTTTTCAAGTCAGAAGTCAACCTTTTCTAGATTCGAGTCAACTTTTTAAAGTTTTGAGTTCATTTTTTCTCACTTTCATATTATAAAATCATTGATTTTAAAATACAAACTAATTTTTGCTGTTTATCCATTTTTTAGCTCACCTGGTATGAAATGCCAGCTGAGCTTATGGTGTGATGTCTTGTCCGTCATCTGTTGCTATCCGTTGGTCTTTTGTCATCTGTTAACTTTTTCTTTGAATACCTTCTCCTTAAGAACTTGAGGACCTAGAACCATACTATTTGGCCAGTTAAGCCACATGGGACAGAGTGCTTTAAAGTTTCCTAACCTATTCCTAAATAACCTTAACATACTTCAAGATCACAATAGTGTCAAATGTGTTAAAAACTTTTAAACAAACATACTTTTTCTGAATTACCAAGAGGCCTAAAGCAATGATTTTTGCTCAGTAGGCACATGTACATTGAAAAGGGTGCCATAATTTATCCTCAAATAAATGACATTTACCTACTTTCACAGGAGTCAAATATGATCATATGTGGCCAGTAGCATGCTGGGATAAAGTTTGTTAATGACCTTGACCATATTTGAACATATGTGAAAGTGTTCAAGGTCATATATGTTCAAATGTATATAAACCTTTGAATTATCTAATCTCTGAATAAGCAAAAGGTCTAGATCTTTTTGGATCAGATAATTAAATATCAAGGTCAACATTTTAGCTATCAATCTTTGACCAAAAAAATCATTTTTATGTACCTTAATTGATGTTATGTTTTTTTTCTTTCTAATAGTGAATAATGTTTACCTTATTTCTTTTTCAGGAAGCAACGGATGCACGTTGCTCTTGATTCATTCTCTGATCTACGTCTACACGAACATCGACAAGTGAAGTAGATACAGTCATTGTATATTTGAAGGTTACCCTTATGTACCTACAGGATATGCAATTATCGATAAACAAATAAAAAGCTGTGGATATTTGAGATTGACATGAAGATGCAATACAAATCTGTATTATTTTGGTTTTTGATTGTTGCCACTTTGTGGCATAATATCAGAGGACTTACTGATTTATATTTTCCTCCAAACACAACAGAGTCTTTACCACTTAGTACTGTTGTCACGGCTTCTTCGACTTGCCAATCAAGTGGAACCAACTATAGTTGTAACTACTGTACTACTCGTACCAACTGGCCAACCCATAGTGAGATCTTAAAGGATTTAGACTCTGGCTCCACAGGATGCTCAACCTCTGTACATGTGAATGAAGTTACACCAGTACCTACCGACCATGGAGTTCTCATCATTGACAAGAACTCGACAAATTGTAGCTTTTCAAAGCCTGTTGCTGATGTCAAAGACAAAGGATATACATTATCCTTCTGGTTGAAATACATCTGTGATGATTGGTAAGTAAAGCCATGATCAGGAATACTGTGATGATTGGTAAGTAAAGCCATGATCAGGAATACTGTAATGATTGGTAAGTAAAGCCATGATCAGGAGTACTGTTAAGATTGGTAAGTAAAGCCATGATCAGGAATACTGTGATGATTGGTAAGTAAAGCCATGATCAGGAATTAGAAGAGCTGTTGCATAATATTTTTTTATAATTTTAAGTCACATGCACTCAATTTATTTTTGTGAATGCAAAATTTTGTGACTGCACATTGGTCCTAAACAAATGTATTTGTTAGGATTGGATTTCATGAAATGAATATTATAGCAGACACAATGTACTATGCATCTTTCTTAAATGTGATTGACCAGGTATTTGTGGATTTAATTTAGGATAATTATTATTAAATTACATTATTACTCTGGATTATGGAAGTACCAGTATATTGTAATTAGGTTTGGAAGTACCAGTATATTGTAATTAGGTTTAGACCAGTATATTTTAATTAGGTTTGGAAGTAACAGTATATTGTAATTAGGTTTGGAAGTACCAGTATATTGAAATTAGGTTTGGAAGTACCAGTATATTGTAATTAGGTTTAGACCAGTATATTGTAATTAGGTTTGGAAGTACAAGTATATTGTAATAAGGTTTGGAAGTACCAGTATATTGTAATTAGGTTTGGAAGTACCAGTATATTGTAATTAGGTTAGGAGGTACCAGTATATTGTAATTAGGTTTAGACCAGTATATTGTAATTAGGTTTGGAAGTACCATTATATTGTAATTAGGTTTGGAAGTACCAGTATATTGTAATTAGGTTTGGAAGTACCAGTATATTGTAATTAGGTTTGGAAGTACCAGTATAGTGTAATTAGGTTTGGAAGTACCAGTATAGTGTAATTAGGTTTAGACCAGTATATTGTAATTAGGTTTGGAAGTACCAGTATATTGTAATTAGGTTTAAACCAGTATATTGTAATTAGGTTTTGAAGTACAAGTATATTGTAATTAGGTTTAGACCAGTATATTGTAATTAGGTTTGGAAGTACCAGTATATTGTAATAAGGTTTAGACCAGTATATCGTAATTAGGTTTAGACCAGTATATTGTAATTAGGTTTGAAAGTACCAGTATATTGTAATTAGGTTTAGACCAGTATATTGTAATTAGGTTCGGAAGTACCAGTATATTGTAATTAGGTTAAGACCAGTATATTGTAATTAGGTTTGGAAGTACCAGTATATTGTAATAAGGGCCCCGTATCGGAGATATGGGTGCCCTATAGTAATCACTCTGTCTGTCTGTCTGTCTGTCCGTCCACAAATTTTGTTCCTGGCTGATAACTTTGGTATTTATTGACCAATGTACACGAAACTTGGTCAAGATTTTCAGTTCACAAAAATACACATTGAGGTAAAAAATCAAGGTCAAAGGTCAAGGTCATTAGGTTCACAGGTCAAGGTCAAATTTTACATCTTTTCACTGATGAACATTTTGTTAAGACATCATGAAGCAAAGTTAATCATAATTAAACCAGGAATCAACTGACCAAAGGTCAAGGTCATCGGGTCAGGGGTCAAGGTCAAATTTGCATCTTTTCACTGATGAACATTTTGTTATGACATTATGAAGCAAAGTTGATCAGAATTAAACAAGGAGTCAGCTGACCAACGGTCAAGGTCATTGGGTCAGGGGTCAAGGTTAAATTTTGTACCTTTTCCCTGATGAACATTTTGTTATGACATTTTGAAGCAATGTTGTTCAGAACTCAACACAGGGTCAACTGACCTTAGGTCCAGGTTACGGGGTCCAAAGGGTCAAGGTCACTGATGAACATTTTGTTATGATATCAAGAAGCAAAGTTGGTCGGAATTAAAGAATAAGTCATTTCATCACTGACTTTGACCCTGGCTCTTGATGTAGGAGGTATATAAGGTGAAATAAAAAATCAAAGCTAACAAATAAGTATTGCACCAGTATGTACATTTCTGTTAGCCCAGCAAATATGGAGGTGGAAGGAAACAAGACTCACATTATAGTACATGTAAAATGTATAATTTGCTTCCTTGCGATTCTATTTGAAGTCCAAATGTCAAACGTCAAGGTCAGTTATCTGAACCGATTGCTTCTTGATGATTTTTAGGGGATATATTGCCACAGGACGGGGCCCTTACTGACCTGTCAGTGTTCTAGTTAGGTTTAGACCAGTATATTGTAATTAGGTTTGGAAGTACCAGTATATTGTAATAAGTTAAGACCAGTATATTGTAATTAGGTTTAGACCAGTATATTGTAACTAGGTTAAACCCGTATATTGTAATTAGGTTTAGACCAGTATATTGTAATTAGGTTTGGAAGTATCAGTATATTGTAATTAGGTTTAGACCAGTGTATTGTAATTAGGTTTGGAAGTACCAGTATATTGTAATTAGGTTTGGAAGAACCAGTTTATTGTAATTAGGTTTAGAAGTACCAGTATATTGTAATTAGGTTTGGAAGTACCAGTATATTGTAATTAGTTTTGAAAGTACCAGTATATTGTAATTTGGTTTATACCAGTTTATTGTAGTAAGGTTTAGACCAGTATATTGTAATTAGGTTTAGACCAGTATATTGCAATTGGGTTTGGAAGTACCAGTATATTGTAAATAGGTTTATACCAGTATATTGTAATTAGGTTTTGGAAGTACCAGTATATTGTAATTAGGTTTAGACCAGTATATTGTCAGGTTTAGACCAGTTTATTATAATGAGTTTTAGACCGGTACATTGTAATTAGGTTTGGAAGTACCAGTATATTGTAATTAGGTTTAGACCAGTATATTATAATTAGGTTTAGACCAGTATATTGTAATTAGGTTTAGACCAGTATATTGTCATAAGGTTTAGACCAGTATATTGTTATTAGGTTTGGAAGTACCAGTATATTGTAATAAGGTTTAGACCAGTATATTGTAATTAGGTTTGGAAGTACCAGTATATTGTAATTAGGTTTTGAAGTACCAGTATATTGTAATTAGGTTTGGAAGTACCAGTATATTGTCATTAGGTTTGGAGGTACCAGTTTATTGTAATTAGGTTTAGACCAGTATATTTTAATTAGGTTTGGAAGTACCAGTATATTATTATAAGGTTAAGACCAGTATGTTGTATGAGGTTTGGAAGTACCAGTATATTGTAATTAGGTTTAGACCAGTATAGTGTAATTAGGTTTGGAAGTACCAGTATATTATAATTAGGTTTAGACCAGTATATTGGAATGAGGTTTGGAAGTACATGTACCAGTATATTATAATTAGGTTTAGACAAGTGTATTGTAATTAGGTTTGGAAGTACCAGTATGTTGTAATTAGGTTTAGACCAGTATATTGTAATTAGGTTTGGAAGTACCAGTATATTGTAATTAGATTTGGAAGTACCAGTATATTGTAATTTGGTTTAGACCAGTATATTGTAATTAGGTTTAGACCAGTATATTTTAATTAGGTTTAGACCAGTATATAGTTATTAGGTTTGGACCAGTATATTGTAATTAGGTTTAGACCAGTATATTGTAATTAGGTTTAGACCAGTATATTGGTATTAGTTTTGGAAGTACCAGTATATTGGTATTAGTTTTGGAAGTACCAGTATATTGTCATTAGGTTTTGAAGTACCAGTATATTGTAATTAGGTTTAGACCAGTATATTGGTATTAGGTTTGGAAGTACCAGTATATTGTAATTAGATTATGAAGTACCAGTATATTGTTATTAGGTTTAGACCAGTATATTGTTAATAGGTTTGGACCAGTATATTGTAATTATGTTTAGACCAGTATATTGTTATTAGGTTTAGACCAGTATATTGTTATTAGGTTTAGACCAGTATATTGTTATTAGGTTTGGAAGTACCAGTATATCATAATTAGGTTTAGACCAGTATATTGTAATTAGGTTTAGACCAGTATATTGTTATTAGGTTTGGAAGTAATAATACATTGTAATTGGTTTAGACCAGTATATTGTAATTAGGTCAGGAAATATCAGTATATTGTTAATAGGTTTGGCCAGTATATTGTAATTAGGTTTAGACCAGTATATTGTAATTAGGTTTAGACCAGTATATTGTAATTAGGTTAGGAAGTACCAGTATATTGTTAATAGGTTTAGACCAGTATATTGTAATTAGGTTTAGACCAGTAAATTGTAATTAGGTTTAGACCAGTATATTGTAATTAGGTTAGGAAGAACCAGTATATTGTAATTAGGTTTAGACCAGTATATTGTAATTAGGTTTAGACCAGTATATTGTAATTAGGTGTTTAAGTACCAGTCTATTGAGGGAAGAACAGGAAGGAATATAGTTTTGCTGTTAAAATATATAAGGACCTTGATATATATTATTAATAAGGGTTGTGTTAATAAAGGGAGGAGCATTACAGGTACAGTGAAACCTTTCTAATCCAACAACATGAGGGAGTGAATGTTTTGGTCAGATTAAACAGGGTGTCAGAAAAGTCAGGTTTTTGAATGGCAAGTCAGTTTGGTAGTTGCGTTGACATTCCCTTTAAATTTAGATATAAATGGGCACACTTGGATGTTGAAATAAAACCAAAACAAATAACCAAATTAACTATTTGATTTGTTTGAAACATTCAATATATACATGTACACAATATATACCTGTACACAATATATACATGTTCACGATATATACATGTACACAATATATCCCTGTACACAATATATACATGTTCACAATATATATATGTACACAATATATACATGTATATATTGTGTACAGGTATATATTGTGTACACAATATATACCTGTACACAATATATACATGTTCACAATATATACATGTACACAATATATACATGTACATATTGTGTACATGTTAACAAGTAGTTTAACACGACGCTAGTGATCAGGTTCGTACATGACATGCTGTGAGAAACCACTTATAAAACGCTACATTTATCCTCCAAATTTATTTCCTCGATTCACAGTTTCCGTTGAAATGGTTGTTGAAGTATTAATCATGTTTCGGTTTTAATAAGTTGGACACTGTCGCATGATTAATACCATACGCCACGCTAAGTTCCTTTTGAAAAAGTTTAGGAAGATTTTCAGAATCCCTGATTAGTTGAATATTCTGTTCTAATATGTCAAATCTACCAATGTCGCTTTGGAGACGGACTACACATATCAGGCAAAAGTCTTTTTTTACATGTCGGTGAAGACGCCATGTAATATTTGACCCCCTTAAGTAGCCATAGCAAAACAACTGACAGTTTCAAAAATATACGTCTTGAGTATTGATCAGTTTACATATATATATTTACATTTGCATGGCATTGTCACTATATAGCCTCTTTGAAAGCTGTGTCGTTGATGGGACTTTAATCACCATGCAGCACGAGACAAAATTCTTAGTGTATTATAATACAACACTGACTGGAACTACAATATCAAATGTAAATAAACATGACGGCTGTTGAAATATTGCTGGGCATTGTGAGACTTGACAATGTTATCGTAAATTTATGTGCAAAAGAAAAAAGAAAAGAAAAAATACTTTTATTACAACAAAAACAACACCAAGGTCTGCAATATCGTACAAAATGCATATCAGTTGAAATCACCAATGCCGGCAATGGAAACAATTTTAACACTCATGCAATTTATCAGAAATATCGTCTGTTACACTGCACTAATCAACAGTGGTTCGTTACAAATGTCTGAAATACACATATTTTATAGACCTACTGACACATATGTTAAACCTACTGATATGAGTCACAGTACATAAACATTTCAGACATTTGAAAGAAACCCCTGTGCTCCGTCGCAAGATCACTCACTTCAAACGCTATTTGTTTCGCGCGTCTCGCAGCCACGGTTTCCTCAGATTCGGACGACATGTCATATAACGAGACTGTTATAGAATCTACCGACTGTAGTCAGATTCCCATACAATCAACAAATAAATTCACGTCTGGATTCTTCACAAAATGAGCAAAGAGAAAAGTTTGAATTAACTTCCAAAAATAACTCCCATGTGGAGGGCAAGGTCGGATTTACGGTGTTCACTGTGCGAAATTTGTTCCGGGGAAAAATCGAAACAATTTCAAATCGAACTTTCAGCTCAGAGTTCTATTGATAAACTTAAATCACCCTATAGACATATCATATGCAATTGTGTTGATACTGAATTGTGGAATAAAATTGAAGTGTTTGTTAAAATTTCAAAGTACTACTTTGTTTGCCAATCAACATGCGACAATACGCTGTTCAAACTATTGAACAAAATTGTGTGAACTGTCGATAAGGTGGGCATTTTTAATTTTAAATATAAATTATAAGTTAAAAAAGACTTTTAGCACGCATTATGTTGTTTGCTTGCAAAGCTGTGTCATTCAAATAGATCATAAATACCATACAAAAACAGTTCAATACTTATGTATAACTTCTGTACAAAATACCTGTGATTTTTATTCACTGTATAACATATGCAATTAATGACCTTTGTATTCAAGCTTAACTGACCTACCCTCAACAAAAGTCAAGTGGAATGGTTGTGTACACATGTAGTGCCCTGTACTTACACCTTTTTAATCCCAAATAAAATTGATGCGTCAGATCATCAGGGACAAATAATTAACATACAAAAGTAAACTTCAGTGACTGAAGTATGTGTCCGAATTGGGAAGTGGCAGTGACCAGATTAAGCATTGTTTTTATACATAGTCTCACGGCGTACAATGTCAGATTTAACAGGATGTCTGAATAGTCAGGTGTCAGATTAGAAAGGTTTCATTGAATATCAACTGTTTTTACACAAAACACCACTTTTATGGTCCTTTTATTCAAAGGTTAATTTTATTTGAAGCTTTTTGACAACAACATAAAATTGCAAATGCCTATAAATTTAAATGATATTCTATTCCTGTATATATGTGTAACACCCGTACCAAGTTGTTTATAGATCTAAAGAAAATCATAACCAAGTAGTCAAAACAAAACTCAAAACGGGGAGTTTATTGGTGAACAGAAAAACCTAACTCAGTAGATTATTGGTGAACAGAAAACCCTAACTTAGTATATTATTGGTGAACAGAAAACCCTCACTCAGTAGTTTATTGGTGAACAGAAACCCCTCACTAAGTAGTTTATTGGTGAACAGAAATCCCTCACTAAGAAGTTTATTGGTGAACAGAAAACCCTCACTCAGTAGTTTATTGGTGAACAGAAACCCCTCACTAAGTAGTTTATTGGTGAACAGAAATCCCTCACTAAGAAGTTTATTGGTGAACAGAAAACCCTCACTAAGAAGTTTATTGGTGAACAGAAAACCCTCACTAAGAAGTTTATTGGTGAACAGAAAACCCTCACTCAGTAGTTTATTGGTGAACAGAAAACCCTCACTCAGTAGTTTATTGGTGAACAGAAAACCCTCACTAAGTAGATTATTGGTGAACAGAAAACCCTAACTTAGTAGATCATTGGTAAACAGAAAACCCTCACTAAGTAATTTATTGGTGAACAGAAAACCCTCACTAAGTAGTTTATTGGTGAACAGAAAACCCTCACTAAGTAGTTTATTGGTGAACAGAAAACCCTCACTAAGTAGTTTATTGGTGAACAGAAAACCCTCACTAAGTAGTTTATTGGTGAACAGAAAACCCTCACTAAGTAGTTTATTGGTGAACAGAAAACCCTCACTAAGTAGTTTATTGGTGAACAGAAAACCCTCACTAAGTAGTTTATTGGTGAACAGAAAACCCTCACTAAGTAGTTTATTGGTGAACAGAAAACCCTCACTAAGTAGTTTATTGGTGAACAGAAAACCCTCACTAAGTAGTTTATTGGTGAACAGAAAACCCTCACTAAGTAGTTTATTGGTGAACAGAAAACCCTCACTAAGTAGTTTATTGGTGAACAGAAAACCCTCACTAAGTAGTTTATTGGTGAACAGAAAACCCTCACTAAGTAGTTTATTGGTGAACAGAAAACCCTCACTAAGTAGTTTATTGGTGAACAGAAAACCCTCACTAAGTAGTTTATTGGTGAACAGAAAACCCTCACTAAGTAGTTTATTGGTGAACAGAAAACCCTCACTAAGTAGTTTATTGGTGAACAGAAAACCCTCACTAAGTAGTTTATTGGTGAACAGAAAACCCTCACTAAGTAGTTTATTGGTGAACAGAAAACCCTCACTAAGTAGTTTATTGGTGAACAGAAAACCCTCACTAAGTAGTTTATTGGTGAACAGAAAACCCTCACTAAGTAGTTTATTGGTGAACAGAAAACCCTCACTAAGTAGTTTATTGGTGAACAGAAAACCCTCACTAAGTAGTTTATTGGTGAACAGAAAACCCTCACTAAGTAGTTTATTGGTGAACAGAAAACCCTCACTAAGTAGTTTATTGGTGAACAGAAAACCCTCACTAAGTAGTTTATTGGTGAACAGAAAACCCTCACTAAGTAGTTTATTGGTGAACAGAAAACCCTCACTAAGTAGTTTATTGGTGAACAGAAAACCCTCACTAAGTAGTTTATTGGTGAACAGAAAACCCTCACTAAGTAGTTTATTGGTGAACAGAAAACCCTCACTAAGTAGTTTATTGGTGAACAGAAAACCCTCACTAAGTAGTTTATTGGTGAACAGAAAACCCTCACTAAGTAGTTTATTGGTGAACAGAAAACCCTCACTAAGTAGTTTATTGGTGAACAGAAAACCCTCACTAAGTAGTTTATTGGTGAACAGAAAACCCTCACTAAGTAGTTTATTGGTGAACAGAAAACCCTCACTAAGTAGTTTATTGGTGAACAGAAAACCCTCACTAAGTAGTTTATTGGTGAACAGAAAACCCTCACTAAGTAGTTTATTGGTGAACAGAAAACCCTCACTAAGTAGTTTATTGGTGAACAGAAAACCCTCACTAAGTAGTTTATTGGTGAACAGAAAACCCTCACTAAGTAGTTTATTGGTGAACAGAAAACCCTCACTAAGTAGTTTATTGGTGAACAGAAAACCCTCACTAAGTAGTTTATTGGTGAACAGAAAACCCTCACTAAGTAGTTTATTGGTGAACAGAAAACCCTCACTAAGTAGTTTATTGGTGAACAGAAAACCCTCACTAAGTAGTTTATTGGTGAACAGAAAACCCTCACTAAGTAGTTTATTGGTGAACAGAAAACCCTCACTAAGTAGTTTATTGGTGAACAGAAAACCCTCACTAAGTAGTTTATTGGTGAACAGAAAACCCTCACTAAGTAGTTTATTGGTGAACAGAAAACCCTCACTAAGTAGTTTATTGGTGAACAGAAAACCCTCACTAAGTAGTTTATTGGTGAACAGAAAACCCTCACTAAGTAGTTTATTGGTGAACAGAAAACCCTCACTAAGTAGTTTATTGGTGAACAGAAAACCCTCACTAAGTAGTTTATTGGTGAACAGAAAACCCTCACTAAGTAGTTTATTGGTGAACAGAAAACCCTCACTAAGTAGTTTATTGGTGAACAGAAAACCCTCACTAAGTAGTTTATTGGTGAACAGAAAACCCTCACTAAGTAGTTTATTGGTGAACAGAAAACCCTCACTAAGTAGTTTATTGGTGAACAGAAAACCCTCACTAAGTAGTTTATTGGTGAACAGAAAACCCTCACTAAGTAGTTTATTGGTGAACAGAAAACCCTCACTAAGTAGTTTATTGGTGAACAGAAAACCCTCACTAAGTAGTTTATTGGTGAACAGAAAACCCTCACTAAGTAGTTTATTGGTGAACAGAAAACCCTCACTAAGTAGTTTATTGGTGAACAGAAAACCCTCACTAAGTAGTTTATTGGTGAACAGAAAACCCTCACTAAGTAGTTTATTGGTGAACAGAAAACCCTCACTAAGTAGTTTATTGGTGAACAGAAAACCCTCACTAAGTAGTTTATTGGTGAACAGAAAACCCTCACTAAGTAGTTTATTGGTGAACAGAAAACCCTCACTAAGTAGTTTATTGGTGAACAGAAAACCCTCACTAAGTAGTTTATTGGTGAACAGAAAACCCTCACTAAGTAGTTTATTGGTGAACAGAAAACCCTCACTAAGTAGTTTATTGGTGAACAGAAAACCCTCACTAAGTAGTTTATTGGTGAACAGAAAACCCTCACTAAGTAGTTTATTGGTGAACAGAAAACCCTCACTAAGTAGTTTATTGGTGAACAGAAAACCCTCACTAAGTAGTTTATTGGTGAACAGAAAACCCTCACTAAGTAGTTTATTGGTGAACAGAAAACCCTCACTAAGTAGTTTATTGGTGAACAGAAAACCCTCACTAAGTAGTTTATTGGTGAACAGAAAACCCTCACTAAGTAGTTTATTGGTGAACAGAAAACCCTCACTAAGTAGTTTATTGGTGAACAGAAAACCCTCACTAAGTAGTTTATTGGTGAACAGAAAACCCTCACTAAGTAGTTTATTGGTGAACAGAAAACCCTCACTAAGTAGTTTATTGGTGAACAGAAAACCCTCACTAAGTAGTTTATTGGTGAACAGAAAACCCTCACTAAGTAGTTTATTGGTGAACAGAAAACCCTCACTAAGTAGTTTATTGGTGAACAGAAAACCCTCACTAAGTAGTTTATTGGTGAACAGAAAACCCTCACTAAGTAGTTTATTGGTGAACAGAAAACCCTCACTAAGTAGTTTATTGGTGAACAGAAAACCCTCACTAAGTAGTTTATTGGTGAACAGAAAACCCTCACTAAGTAGTTTATTGGTGAACAGAAAACCCTCACTAAGTAGTTTATTGGTGAACAGAAAACCCTCACTAAGTAGTTTATTGGTGAACAGAAAACCCTCACTAAGTAGTTTATTGGTGAACAGAAAACCCTCACTAAGTAGTTTATTGGTGAACAGAAAACCCTCACTAAGTAGTTTATTGGTGAACAGAAAACCCTCACTAAGTAGTTTATTGGTGAACAGAAAACCCTCACTAAGTAGTTTATTGGTGAACAGAAAACCCTCACTAAGTAGTTTATTGGTGAACAGAAAACCCTCACTAAGTAGTTTATTGGTGAACAGAAAACCCTCACTAAGTAGTTTATTGGTGAACAGAAAACCCTCACTAAGTAGTTTATTGGTGAACAGAAAACCCTCTCTAAGTAGTTTATTGGTGAACAGAAAACCCTCTCTAAGTAGTTTATTGGTGAACAGAAAACCCTCACTAAGTACTTTATTGGTGAACAGAAAACCCTCACTAAGTACTTTATTGGTGAACAGAAAACCCTCACTAAGTAGAATATTGGTGAACAGAAAACCCTCACTAAGTAGATTGTTGGTGAACAGAAAACCCTCTCTAAGTAGTTTATTGGTGAACAGAAAACCCTCTCTAAGTAGATTGTTGGTGAACAGAAAACCCTCTCTAAGTAGTTTGTTGGTGAACAGAAAACCCTCTCTAAGTAGTTTATTGGTGAACAGAAAGCCCTCTCTAAGTAGATTATTGGTGAACGGAAAACCCTCTCTTAATAGTTTATTGGTGAACAGAAACCCCTCACTAAGTAGTTTATTGGTGAACAGAAACCCCTAACTCAGTAGATTATCGGTGAACAGAAAACCCTCTCTAAATAGATTATTGGTGAACAGAAAACCCTCACTAAGGTGAACAGAAAACCCTAACTCAGTAGATTATTGGTGAACAGAAAACCCTCACTAGGTAGATTATTGGTGAACATAAAACCCTCTCTAAATAGTTGATTGGTGAACAGAAAACCCTCACTAAGTAGTTTATTGGTGAACAGAAAACCCTCTCTAAATAGATTATTGGTGAACAGAAAACCCTCTCTAAGTAGATTATTGGTGAACAGAAAACCCTCACTAAGTAGTTTATTGGTGAACAGAAAACCCTCTCTAAATAGTTTATTGGTGAACAGAAAACCCTCACTAAGTAGATTATTGGTGAACAGAAAACCTAATTAAGTAGATTATTGGTGAACAGAAAACCCTCTCTAAGTAGATTATTGGTGAACAGAAAACCCTCTCTAAATAGTTTATTGATGAACAGAAAACCCTCACTAAATAGATTATTGGTGAACAGAAAACCCTAACTCAGTAGATTATTGGTGAACAGAAAACCCTCACTAAATAGTTTATTGGTGAATAGAAAACCCTTACTAGGTAGATTATTGGTGAACAGAAAACCCTCACAAGGTAGATTATTGGTGAACAGAAAACCCTCACTCAGTAGATTATTGGTGATGTTCAGTAAGTTACAATCCCCATCACAGTTGGATTACAAATGGATTTACTTTGTTGTTCAATTATAGTCACACTCCCCATTATAACAGATAGTCTCTTGAGATATTCCACCAAATTCTAAAAAGTCTTCTGTTAACCAAATATTTATCATATGGACACTTTCATTGTCATCCTGGGTATGTTGTCCTGCTAAGTGTTATGTTAAACATTTTATACATGTATTTTAGAATTTTGCTGTTCCATTTGCAGCCAACTGTTTACATTTAGTTCTGGAGGAACCACTGTAAATCTGAGGATTTCTGGTGACGGAAGGACTATGGCTTTCCAACATGGTGTTGATGGCCTCTCCATCGACATTAACAGTAACAGCAGAACGTGGAAACATTTTGCACTGAGATTTGTAAGTAAATAGAAATTAATACTTTGGACTGAGATTCCATTCTACAACTTTCATATTTATACTCTCATGAAATAAATGTATTCAAGTATTCCATAAAATACATCTACTTGATGTCAAAATATGGTTAAAAATGATAAGTGATATTTTTTCAGTGCTGGGGGCACAAAATGACCAAGCACTTTTAGAAATAACAAGCTATTAAAAAGCCATGAGCACAAAATCATTAATAAAAAATTAATGTCTACCATTATTAGCTCACCTGGTCCGAAGGACCAAGGTTTGCTTATGCCATACTGTGGCGTCCGTTGTCCGTCTGTCAGTCGTCTGTACGTCAACAATTTCTTCAAACAACTTCTTCTTCTTAACCACTGATAGGAATTAAACTAAATTTGACTGGAAGCATCCCTAGGTGGTTGGGATTCAAAATTGTACAAATGGTGGGGCTGACCACCCAGAGGACTGAGGGGGAAGGGTCGAAAGGGGTTAATTTGGCTCTATTGCTTTATGCGACTTCTCCTGATCTGGAACTTAGAGATGGATATTACCATATTTGACTGGAAGCATTCCTAGGTGGTGGGGATTCAAAAATGTACAAATGGTGGGGCTGACCTCCCAGGGACCGGGGCGGAGGGGCAAGCCAAAAGGGGGCAATTTGGCTAAATTGCTATAATGACTTCTTTTGTAGAACTATGTACTGGATATCAATCATATTTGGTCAGAAGCATTCATGGAAGGCGGGGATTCAAAATTGTACTAATGGTGGGTCTGACCCCCCAGGGGGCTGAGGGGCATGGCCAAAAGGGGGCAATTTGGCTATATTGCTATAAATGACTTCTTCTGTAAGAACTATGCACTGGATATCAATCATATTTGGTTGGAAGCATTCATGGGAGGCAGGGATTCAAAATTGTACAAATGGTGGGGGTGACCCCCGGGGATAAAGGGTGGGGCCAAAAATAGTTTATTACTTCGAAATGGTTGAGATCCCCACCCTATTACCATATATACAATTGCTGAGTATGAAGAGAAGAATGCACATATGCTTCCAGGATTGCCCAGGGTCGGGCAGTAAAGTTGAAAAAGTGGCTCCACCCTTGGCGACATAGTCCCTGGGTCATAACTTTAAAACGGTTGAGATCCCCGCCCCAAAACTGTATATATAAATGCGGGGCATAAAGAGATGAATGCAGTCATGATATAAGAATTGAACCCAGGGTCTGACCCGCCCTTGGAGACTTAACCCCTGGGTCATAACTTTGAAACGGTTAAGATCCTCACCCCAAAACTATATATACAATTGTTGGGCATAAAGAGACGAATGCAGTCATGATACTATAATTGATATTGGGATCTGGCCACAACCCTAGGGACCTATAGTTTCTGAGTCACACCTTGGAAACAGTTGTGATCCCCACCCCATAACCATACATAAAATTGCTGGGCATGAAAAATCTGATACAAATCTGATACAAGGATTGGCCTTGGAGTCTGGCCCATTCCCTTGGATCTTATTTGGAGAATGGCATCATGTAAGGTTGGTTTTGACAATAACATACAATTAAAAATTCATGAACACAAAGTCTTTAATAAACCACTAATATTAGTCCACTATATTTAGCTAATCCTGCCCCGAAGTGCCAAGTGAGCATAATTATGCCGTGGCGCAGCGTCCATCAGCTTATTCCTTTAAAACGCTGCTAGTTCTTAACAGATCAGTCGATTTTGAGCAAAGTTTTGTCTAGAGCATCATTGGCAAAAGGGCTCTTAAATTTGTATAAACAGAGGTTATGGCCCCCCTGGGGGCAGTGATGCGGGGCCAAATAGGAGGAAAAGAAGTAAATCTTCAAAAATCTTCTCCTTCTCAACCAATGGAAGAATTTTCACCAAATTTGCTCTAGAGCATCTTTGGACAAAGGGACCAAACTTGTTCTGAAGAAAAGGGACTCAAGTTTGTATAAATGGAGGGTGTGGCCCCCCTGGGGGCAGAGTAGTTGGGCCCAATAGGATTTAAACGCAATGTGGTCTAAAGCATACTTAGGATAAAAAGATGCAATTTGAATAAACTGAATCTGTGGCCCCCCCTTTCTGCAGAAAGGTGCATGTGCAGGTGAGACCAAATAGGGGAAATAGAGGAAAAATTAAAAATCATTCTTCTTTTTTACCGTATTAAGGGATTTTAACCAAACTTGTTCTAGAGCATCTTTGGGAAAAGGGGATTCAATTTTGTATTAAGTTTTAAATGGAGTATGTGCCCCCACCCTTGGGGCCAGAGGGAAAGGGCCCAATTGGGGAAATAAAGAGAAATCTTTTAAAAGTTTCTCTTTCTGTGTGAATAGAGGGACTATCACCAAATCTATTAGCAAAGGGACTAAATTTTGTATAAATGGAGGGTGTGGCCCCTTGTGACAGAAGGCTGGGTCCGATAAGGGAAATAGAGCTGACTATTTAAAATCTTCCTCCTTCCAAATGGTTGGAGGGATTAAAACAAATTTAGTCTAGAGCATCCTTGGCAAGTGGAACTCAGGTTTATATAACAGTGTGTGTGGCTCCCAAGGGGGCAGAGGGGCTTGGCCTAGTAGGGGAAATAGAGTCACCTTGGCCCAATGTCAATGTTGTATAAACCATGCCCCCAGCCCCATCGGGGTGGAGGGCGAGACCCAATAATGTAAGGGTACTGGTGTTGCTGAGAGACTATTAGGCCCCCACCCCTCTGCCCCCCTGGGGGCCACAACTGTCTTTATAAAAAAAACACACTATTATTCCCCTATCTGGCCCCTTTCCCCCCGGGGGGGGGGGGGGGCATGGCATATGTTTATGCAAAATTGAGAACCCTTTGGCAAAAGATGCTCCAGATGGGTAATTTTTTCCGGCCTCATCGGGATTTAGAATTAGTTGTTATATTCGTTATCTAAATTAAATGAAGTATATACACACATATGCTTAATCATTGTCAAACCGATGTTTATTAGTAGAAATTTTGTTTCTATGGTATGGCATCTACGCATGCGCATTTGAAAAAATCTGCACTAAGAAAGATGGCCCTAATAAACCAATATGATGTTTATAATAGAAAATGGTTAACAAGTTTTCAATTTTTATGAGGCAAAAAATGACCCATAATGCCCCAAGTCGTTTGGTCACTAAAGACAAATTTAAGCAAATTCGTTCGAAAGCATTCTTGGGGAAAGGGGAGGCAATTATGAGTAAATGGAGGATGTGGCCCCCTTGGAGACAGAGGGGTGGGGTCCGATTGGGGAAATAGAAATAAATGTTCAAAAACCTTTTCCTTCTGTACCAGTAGAAGATTTTTAAGCAAATTTGTTCTAGAGTATCCTTAGTATTGAGTATGCATACTAAAGTTATGGTAAAATTTATCCAAATTCATTGATTTACACTTTAACATACAGAGTTAACTACTCCTTTGTCTGCAGTCAATTTGTTGGTGGTTTATTTGTACATTTCCTTAATTGTACATGATTGATATTTTTTATTTGTTTTTATTTATTATATTTTTTCATAACAGTTTGAGTCTACTCTGGATTTTCACCTTGATGGCAAACACCGGAACAACTTTACAAATCCTTGGTTTCCATCCTTCAATGTAAATAGCACCATTGAATTTCACAATTATTGTAAGTTGAAAAAGTGTTTGACAGATTATGTAATTTGACCTCCCCCTACAATATTCTTAAAGTACAATGTCATCTGCCTGAAGGCTCAACTGCTTGTCTTTGATACATTGTATGAAGTTTTCCTCAGAGTCAGTGGGTGTTAGGCTGGCTTAGTTGGGACACAAAAGCATGGCATAATGGTATAAAATTTGACACATCATTAAAGTCCAAAGGACAGGATGGCATCAGCTCAAAGCAGAATAGATTTGTATTGCTGTGAATGGGGAGGGGGAGGGGAGGGGAGATTAATAGAATCTCTCACTCTCTTGGGGTAGAGATTAATAGGGAAATTCCACGCGAGGGTTTTTCAAATTTGGTAAAACCCGAGGCTTTGCCGAGAGTTTTGTCAATTTGAAAATCCTGAGGGATCGCCTTTTCCGCATTGCCGCATTGGAGAGTTCTAAATTTGTGATGTCACTTCGCGTCACGTCATGTGAAATTGAGTGTAAGATTGAAAATTCCTGCACCCCTTTCTTACCCTGGACAGCTCTATCTTACACACAGGGAAATGAGATAAAATGATATCTTGCACCTGTAAAAGTGTGAATACACCAGTCAAGGGTAAGAGAAATCATTGTCTATGTCTGTCCATATGTACACAAGGGAACATTGCCATCACTCTTATCCCTTCATTTCATCAGTGCTCCAGATAAACTTTGAGCATGAGGGGTTTTTCAACTTATTTTTGAAAATTTAAGGGCTAGACAAAATTTAAGTCATATTAGAATTCAATGTCAAGGAGAGCATTGTGCCAGTAACATGGCTGTTTTCTTTTAATTGTAGGTTTTTAATTTAGAGATTTTTGTCTGTCCAAAGTGACTTTTGATTTGAAATGTGATCTGTGCTGACAGTTATCCATTATGTTTTTAGCCCTTCATCATCAGATCGTGGGCTATTCAAATCACCCTGGTCCCTGGACGTCAGTCAGTCAGTCCGTCCATTCTTAAACAGTTCTTGTTAGCACTATTTCGCAGAAAGTGCCTAAGGGATCATTCTCAAACTTAACATGAAGGCTCCCCATGGTCCCTGAGTTATGCATATTGATTTTTGGGACTGATCACAAAACCAACATGGCCAACATACAGCCAACTTGAATTTGAGAGTTAAAGATTGTAAGCACTATTACTCAGAACTTACTAGAGATATCTTTCTCAAATTTCACATGAATGTTCCCCATGGTCCCTAGATACACATTACAAATTTTGGGACTGAACTCAAAACCAAGATGGCTGACAGGCAGCCATCTTTAATTTGAGAGTTAAATTTGTTAGCACTATTTCTCAGAAAGTATTGGAGAGATCTTTCTGAACTATCCAAAGAAGGTTCCCCATGGTCCCTAGTTATGCATATCAATTTTTGGGCTGACCACAAAGCAAATTAAGATGGCCAACAGGCAGCCACCTTGAATTTGAGAGTTAAAAATTGTTAGCGCTATTTCTCAAAACTTACTTGAGGGATCTTTCTCAGATTTCACTTGATGTTCCCCATGGTCCCTAGATACCTATTACAAATTTTGAGACTGATCACAAAAACCATTATGGCCAACAGGCAGCCATCTTTGATTTGAGAGTTAAAGTTTGTTAGCACTATTTCTCAAAAAGTACTAGAGAGATCTTTCTCAACTATCCCAAGAAGGTTCCCCATGGTCCCTAGTTATGCATATCAATTTTTGGGACTGATCACAAAACCAACATGGCCAACAGGCAGCCGTCTTGAATTTGAGGTTTAAAGTTTGTTAACGCTATTCCTCAGAATTCACAGGAAGGATCTTTCTCAAATTTCACATGAAGATTTCCATGGTTCTTTGTTCTGCATTTTGAATTTCGGGGATGATTGGAAAACCAAGATGGCAGGCAGGTGGCCGTATCAAATTTGGGAATAAAAGTTTGTTAGTGCTATTGCTCAAAAAGTATTGGAGGGATATTTTTTCAAATTTCACATAAGGGTTCCTCTTGGTTCTTAGTTATGCATATCAAATTTTTGGACTGATCTGAAAACCAAGATGCTGACAGGCAGCCATCTTGTTTCAGTTAAACATTGTTGTTGCTATTTCTTAGAAAAGAAAGTACTTACTGGAGGAATCTTTCTCAAATTTGATATGTAGGTTCACCTTGGTCCTTAGTTGTGCATGTTAACTTTTGAGGTCGATCAAAAGACAGATTAAAATGGTAAACAGACAAAGTGATCAACAGATAAGAGAAAAGAAGAGAAAAGATCAAACTGACCTATAGAACTAACGAAGATGGTACGACATGTTGGGTGCCAAGATTCCCTCTGGGTCGGTCCTCTTGTAATTTATTCCCAGTACTAGTTGAATTTATTTAATTTTTAAACATCTCTTTGTAAATGCATTGAAGTATTTAGTATTTTGAAATATTAAAACCAGTGTAGTTATTTCAAAATAAAATTATCATGTCTGTCGGACTGATGCACAATCTCTTCTGCAAGCCATGCACGGGGGAGAGGTATACAGCTAAACTATCCAATGTCGCTCACTTCGAGTGCAGTATTTCCTTCACGTATAAAGTCCTATATATGTAGTGTATGGGTGTCTGATGCTCTCCACAATTACTTTATTAACAAATTAGTGTATGGGTGTCTGATGCTCTCCACAATTACTTTATTAACAAATTAGTGCATGGGGTTCTGCTAGGAAGTTATGCTATCTTTAAACTTTACACTTAAGCCTTATACTTATATATGCTAGTGCTGAAGTGACATGTGGCATTTGATTTCTCCTTATAAGTTTTTTGTGACTTTAGACTCTATTTGACTAAATTGAAGTCATACAGCTTAGATAAATAGTGATGCAGTATTCCAGAATTGACTATTATTAATGATACAAATTCAAAATTTGTTGTTGCTTAATTTTTGAAAATGCATCATGCATGATTCATCAGAAATTCAGGCAGGCTATCTGGAGCACTCTGGTATATCACAGGTCACAGAGTCCGTTGGCATAGAATTATGATATTTGTTTGGTAGCTTCCTGGGATGGAGCCTGACAAAGTGTTTGAATGAAAATAACCTGGATCTACTTTCAAGGTCACAGGGGTCAAATGTGTCAAACACTTCAAGCGAATTCTTCTGAAGAACTGAAAGGTATATAATCATAATATTTGGCTCATGGCTTCCTGGGATAGAGCTAATCAAAGTTTGCAAATGAAAATTACCTTGACTTACTTTCTAGGTCACAGGGGTGAAATATTTTAAATGCTTCAAACATTTTTCTTAAGAACTGAAAGGTATAGAATCTTCATATTTGACTGGTAGCTTCTTGAGATGGATCCCAACAAAGTTTGTGATTGAAAATGACCTTGACCTACTTTCAAGATCACTGGGGTCAAATATGTCAAACACTAGCTGAAAGCGTCATTGGTAAGAGCCTGACAAAGTGTGAGAACGAAAGAGACCTTGACCTACTTTCAAGATCACAGAGTTCAAATGTGTCAAACACTTTAAATGACCTCTTTTGAATAATCTAAAAGCATAGAATTATAATATTTGGCTGGTAGCTTCTTTGGAGCCTAACAAACCTTGCAAGTGAAAATAAACATGACCTACGTTCAAGGTCACAGGGATCAAAAACATCAAACACTTTAAGTGACTTCTTCTGAAGAACTGAAACGTATAGATTCCTGATATTTGGCTGGTAACTTATTTGGATTGAGCACAACAATGTTGGCAAATAAAGATGACTTTGACCTACTTTCAAGGTCACAGGATCAAATATGTCAAAACATCAAACGACTTCTTCTGAATAATCAAAACGCACAGAATCATAATATTTGACTCATGGCTTCCTGGGATAGAACTCACCAAAGTTTGCAAATGAAAATGACTACAACCTACTTCAAAGGTCACAGAGGTCAACAACACTTCAAACAACTGAAGAACCAAAAGGCATGGAATCATAAGATCTGGCTGGTAATTTAGTGAGATAGAGCCAACAAAGTTTGAGAAGGAAAATGACATTGACCTTCTTACAAGGTCACAGAGACAAATATGTCAAACACTTCATACAACTTCTGAAGAAGAACTGAAAAGCATAGAATCATATAATAATATTTGGAAGGTATATAGCTTCAACAAATGGAGCAGACAAAGTTTGCAATTGAAATATTTGTAGTACAGTATAATATTTGATGAGAATATTTTGCTGTGACTTCTTAGATATCTAGGTGAGTGATACAGGCCCTCTTGGCCTCTTGTTACAAATATCTATATTAAAGTTATTCATCCTGTATCTTGCAGTAGAAAAAGGTTGTTAAATTGCAAAATGAAATACTATTTTTTTTTAAATACAGTGGTGTGATATGGAAAAGTGCAATAGGGATTTAAAAAATTGCTAACATGAAGGTCAAAGTAAAATATTAAAAATAGACCTTTGTAAGGAGTACGACCAGGCACAAATGGCAGGACCATTCACTGCAGCTGACCTGTCAGTGTTCCTTGGCTGTTCCTTCAATGGCTGATATTAACAATTTTGCTTTAAAGGTAATTTACAATCAAAATTAATAACAAATGAGATATTTGCAGTATCAATTAGAGTCAATAAGGTATTATATATAGATAATAACCTTTTGTTTTCTTTGCAGCCCTAGGTAATTCTGCTGATGAAGTTATCATCCTAGACTTTCGTTACTACAATGAAGCCCTTACAGACAGGTAAATATTATACCTTGATCAAACAAACTTTACATCAAGTTTTGTTTGCAGATAACTGTTAATTGGACAAGCAATGAGAATTGATAAAACTGGACAGCCAGTCCATAGAGACTAAAGGTGAGGTTGTTACCTGGTGTATGTCATCACTGTATAGACCGGACAGGTAGTCAATGGCGAGGAAGTGTAGTGTTACCTGGTGTATGTCATCACTGTATAGACTGGACAGGTAGTCAATGGCGAGGAAGTATAATGTTACCTGGACAGGTAGTCAATGGAGAGGAAGTGTAATGTTACCTGGTGTATGTCATCACTGAATAAGACTGGACAGGTAGTCAATGGAGAGGAAGTATAATGTTACCTGGTGTATGCCATCACTGTATAGACTGGACAGGTAGTCAATGGCGAGGAAGTGTAGTGTTACCTGGTGTATGTCATCACTGTATAGCCCGGACAGGTAGTCAATGGCGAGGAAGTGCAGTGTTACCTGGTGTATGTCATCACTGTATAGACCGGACAGGTATTCAATGGCGAGGAAGTGTAGTGTTACCTGGTGTTTGTCATCACTGTATAGACTGGCTAGGGTGTCAATGGAGAGGAAGTGTAGTGTTACCTGGTGTATGTCATCACTGTATAAGACTGGACAGGTAGTCAATGGAGAGGATGTGTAATGTTACCTGGTGTATGTCATCACTGTATAGCCCGGACAGGTAGTCAATGGCGAGGAAGTGCAGTGTTACCTGGTGTATGTCATCACTGTATAAGACTGGACAGGTAGTCAATGGAGAGGATGTGTAATGTTACCTGGTGTATGTCATCACTGAATAAGACTGGACAGGTAGTCAATGGAGAGGAAGTGTAGTGTTACCTGGTGTATGTCATCACTGTATAGACTGGACAGGTAGTCAATGGCGAGGAAGTGTAATGTTACCTGGTGTATGCCATCACTGTATAGACTGGACAGGTAGTCAATGGAGAGGAAGTATAATGTTACCTGGTGTTTGTCATCACTGTGTAGACTGGCTAGGTTGTCAATGGAGAGGAAGTGTAGTGTTACCTGGTGTTTGTCATCACTGTTTAGACTGGACAGGTAGTCAATGGCGAGGAAGTATAATGTTACCTGGGGTATGTCATCACTGTATAGACTGGACAGGTAGTCAATGGAGAGGAAGTATAATGTTACCTGGTGTTTGTCGTCACTGTGTAGACTGGCTAGGTTGTCAATGGAGAGGAAGTGGAGTGTTACCTGGTGTATGTCATCACTGTATAGACTGGACAGGTTGTCAATGGAGAGGAAGTGTAGTGTTACCTGGGGTATGTCATCACTGTATAGACTGGACAGGTAGTCAATGGAGAGGAAGTGTAATGTTACCTGGTGTTTGTCATCACTGTATAGACTGGCTAGGTTGTCAATGGAGAGGAAGTGTAGTGTTACCTGGTGTATGTCATCACTGTATTGACTGGACAGGTAGTCAATGGAGAGGAGAAGTATAATGTTACCTGGTGTTTGTCATCACTGTATAGACTGGACAGGTTGTCAATGGAGAGGAAGTGTAATGTTACCAGGTTTATGTCATCACTGTATAGACTGGACAGGAAGTCAATGGCAAGGAAGTATAATGTTACCTGGTGTATGCCATCATTGTATAGACTGGCTAGGGAGTCAATGGAGAGGAAGTATAATGTTACCTGGGGTATATATGTCATCACTGTATAGACTGGACAGGGAGTCAATGGCGAGGAAGTATAATGTTACTTGGTGTATGTCATCACTGTATAGACTGGGCAGGTAGTCAATGGCGAGGAAGTATAATGTTACCTGGGGTATATATGTCATCACTGTATAGACTGGACAGGGAGTCAATGGAGAGGAAGTGTAATGTTACCTGGTGTATGCCATCACTGTATAGACTGGACAGGAAGTCAATGGCAAGGAAGTATAATGTTACCTGGTGTATATATGTCATGACTGTATAGACTGGACTGGTAGTCAATGGCGGGGAAGTGTAGTGTTACCTGGTGTTTGTCATCACTGTATAGAGTGGACAGGTAGTCAATGGAGAGGAAGTGTGATGTTACCTGGTGTTTGTCATCACTGTATAGACTGGCTAGGTTTTCAATGGAGAGGAAGTGTAGTGTTACCTGGGGTATGTCATCACTGTATAGACTGGACAGGAAGTCAATGGCAAGGAAGTATAATGTTACCTGGTGTATGTCATCTCTGTATAGACTGGACAGGTAGTCAATGCCGAGGAAGTATAATGTTTCCTGGTGAATATATGTCATCACTGTATAGACTGGACAGGTAGTAAATGGCGAGGAAGTATAATGTTACCTGGGGTATATATGTCATCACTGTATAGACTGGACAGGAAGTCAATGGCAAGGAAGTATAATGTTACCTGGTGTATGCCATCACTGTATAAGACTGGACAGGTAGTCAATGGGGAGGAAGTGTAATGTTACCTGGTGTATGTCATCACTGTCTGGTGTATGTCATCACTGTATAGACTGGACAGGGAGTCAATGGAGAGGAAGTGTAATGTTACCAGGTTTATGTCATCACTGTATAGACTGGACAGGAAGTCAATGGCAAGGAAGTATAATGTTACCTGGTGTATGTCATCACTGTATAGACTGGACAGGTAGTCAATGCCGAGGAAGTATAATGTTACCTGGTGTATATATGTCATCACTGTATAGACTGGACTGGTAGTCAATGGCGAGGAAGTGTAGTGTTACCTGGTGTTTGTCATCACTGTATAGACTGGACAGGTAGTCAATGGCGAGGAAGTATAATGTTACCTGGTGTATATATGTCATCACGGTCAAATATGATAAAAACTTCAAACAACAACATCCTAAGAACCTTTTTGACTAGAGTCATAATACATTGTACAGTACTTGGGTATGTTATTAGGATTAGCTGTGGGATTTCATTTCTTTATTACAGTAATGAGGTCAATGGTCAACTTTAAGTGATAGTTAAAGGTTAACATAGGTTAAAACCTTTAACAATCTTTTTCTCAAGTTCCATAAGGCCCATAGGGTCATGATATGTGGCCAGTAGGTACTTGGGATGAAGTGTTTTAAAGTTTCCTCATTAAAATGCCATTAATCTAGATTCAAGATCACAGGGGTCAAATATGTTAAAAGCTTCAAATAACAACATCCTAAGAACCATTTGGACTAGAGTCATAATGGTTGGGTATGTTATGAAGACCAGCAATGTTTTTATTTTTTTATTACAGTTATGAGGTCAAAGATCAACTTTAAGTGCTAGTCGGGGGTTAAAGGTCAACATGGGTTAAAACCTTTAACAATCTTTTTCTCAAGTTCCATAAGGCCCAGGGTCATGATATTTGACCAGTAGGTACCTGAGATGGAATGCTCCTCATTAAAATGACATTGACCTAGTTTCAAGTTCACAAGGGTCAAATATTTTAAAGACTTCATACAACAATATCTTAAGAACCATTCGGTCTAGAGTAATGATAATTGAATACGTTATGAAGACCAGCTGTGTGAATCGTTTTCTTCATTACAGTTATGAAGTCAAAGGTCAACTTTAAGTGCTAGTCAGGGTGTCAAAGGTCAACGTACGTGGGTTAAAAGCTTTGAAATTAAAATTTTAAACAACAATATCTTCAGAATCTTTTAAGAGATGTTAAAATGTCTCGTGTTCTAGTTACTAAATTTGGTCTGAAGTTACCTTTATGTCAGTTTCATGTAACAAAAGAAACAGGTGAGCGATACAGGCCTCTGGGCCTCTTGTTTTTACCATTATCTTCATTAGCCCATCACTTACATCTACCTGTAATTTTATTCGGAGGTTTCTTTTCATTTTCAGGGAGATTGAATATCTGTTCAATAAGTCTTCTATCCTGGACCTTACCAAGCCCCCTTTAAATTGTCGCTGCTCCCCTACACACCCAACTCTTCAGGATCCCAGGGCCAAAGAGGACCTGTTATGTACCAATAGAGCCTCGGGCAACACTGTGCCACTACTAGAGATGGATGCACACCTGCCAGTATTTACCATTGACAACAACCCAGCAACAAGCTGGGTAACAGAGCCGACTAAGCAAGCGTGGATTTTGCTTACAATGGATCAAATATATCAGGTAGATACATCATACGAAGTTTCCCTTGTTAGCAATTCAGACAAAATTATACAGTTATTCCACTTTTTGGAGGAACAACCTGCTGGAAGTTTTGAATGTAGATTCAACAGTTTTACAAGCTGTCTTTTATTTTTGTCTTGTCTCTCATTTTAAGAAAGCTTTGAGTCATTTACAGAAAACTTGTTTAGCTTAACCTGCCCAAAGGCACGACATTTATCCTCCATACATCAATTTTCCCTTTAAACGCTACTTGTCCAAGAATCTTACTCTTTAAATACGATTGGAGGGATTTTTCTGTAGAGCATCCTTGGGCAAAGGGAACTCAATTATGCATAAGTGTAGAGTGTTGCTATGGAAGGTCAGAGAGATGGGGCCCAATTTGGGATACTGAGGTAAATCTTTAAAATACTTTGATTGGGGGGATTTGAACCAAATTTTGTTGAGTCAGCATCCTTGGGCATAGGGATGGGGGGATCAAATAGAAAAAAGGGACCCAATAAAGGACTAGTGTAAATGCTGAGAGACAGCCAATGTTTGGAAAATAGTTGCAGTATTATATTGAATGAGAATATGTTACCATATGATTGCTTAATAATCCAGGTGAGCGATACAGGCCATCTGGGGCTCTCGTTGTAGATGTCATATGTATATTTTCATTAGTGCTCAATTAATGATGTCTGATTTTGAGTGTCTGTTTTTTGTTTTTGTTGGGTTTTCTGTGTAAGTCAGAAGTTAATTAATTAGTTTCTGTTTCACGGGCTATTGTGGCCGAGTGCTTAAGATGTCTAGCAATGTTTTATCACTAGCCCTCCAACACTGGGTCAGTTTCTCCCAGCACTTTAACTAGGCCATACTTAATTGACCATAGCTGTTCGTAAGATGTTAAACACAAAAACTCATTTCTTTATCATGTAAGTCTTATTCTTTTTTTTTGACAGAAAAAGTGAAACATACTTTGAATATTATGTTTGTGCCCTGGAATGGATCTTTTGGTTGCCTATGCATGTAAAATTAAATAATCCAGAACAAATTTGAATTAAGTGATTTTGTCTTTTTCAAGACAAATGAAATTTGTTAAACATAGAATATGTACCTGAAAACAGTATCTGTGAAACAGTGGGGAACCATATAGGGACACATTATTGATTTACCTCTTAGAGAGTCACAGTGGTGAACCATAAAGGGATTCATTACTGACTCACAGTGGTGAACAATAAAGAGACTCATTACTAACTCACTTCTGATA
>NW_018404948.1:0-145 GCF_002113885.1 Mizuhopecten yessoensis | reverse complement strand
GTAACTCATTACTGACTCACTTAGAAGTGTGTCACAGTAGAGAGCCATATAGGGACTCATTACTGACTCACTAAGAACTGTATCACAGTGGTAAACTATAAATGGACTCATTACTGACTCACTGAGAAGTATGTCACATTGGTGA
>NW_018404947.1:3952-4085 GCF_002113885.1 Mizuhopecten yessoensis | reverse complement strand
TTCACACACGTGGGTCTCGGTGTAAGGGGCGCGATATTCACACACATGGGTCTCGGGGTATGGGGCGATGTTCACACACGTCGGTCTCGGAGTAGGGGGCAAATGTTCACACAAGTGGGTCTCGGGGTATGGG
>NW_018404947.1:0-145 GCF_002113885.1 Mizuhopecten yessoensis | reverse complement strand
CACACGTGGGTCTCGGGGTAGGGGGCGATGTTCACACACGTGGGTCTCCGGGTAGGGAGCGATGTTCATACACGTGGGTCTCGGGGTAGGGGGCGTGATATTCACACACGTGGGTCTCGGTGTAAGGGGCGCGATATTCACACAC
>NW_018404946.1:4165-4418 GCF_002113885.1 Mizuhopecten yessoensis | reverse complement strand
TGTTCATTACTAGAGGGGGGTAACAGGGGATATAATGACCCTGAGTAAATTTGGGATGTGTTCATTTCTTAAGATGGGGGTAACAGGGGATATAATGACGCTGGGAAAACTTTGGATGCGTTCATTTCTAGATGGGGGTAACAGGGGATATAATGACCCTGGGAAAACTTGGGATGTGTTCATTCCTGGAGAGAGTTACAGAGGCTATGATCCCTGGGAAAACTTAGGATGTGTTCATTCCTGGAAAGGGCCC
>NW_018404946.1:0-145 GCF_002113885.1 Mizuhopecten yessoensis | reverse complement strand
ATTACTAGAGGGGGGTAACAGGAGATACAATGACCCTGGGAAAACATTGGATGTATTCATTCCTGGAGAGAGTTACAGAGGCTATGACCCCTGGGAAAATTTGGGATGTGTTCATTACTAGAGGGGGGTAACAGGGGATATAATG
>NW_018404945.1:4989-5111 GCF_002113885.1 Mizuhopecten yessoensis | reverse complement strand
AATTTCCGCAAATTCTAATATTTAATATTAAACTGATGAATATTGACAGAACAGTGTGTTCTCTCAGTATTACAGTATTTCAAAGCAATCCAGGCATCAATTCAGGTGTTTTTTTATCAATG
>NW_018404945.1:0-145 GCF_002113885.1 Mizuhopecten yessoensis | reverse complement strand
GCTCAAAAAATCAATATTGTCACCTGACCTTCACTGCACGCACCGTCGGGGTGCACACACAAATACATGTGCCGTTACGATATTCTTCCGTATAAAAAGTAGATCCAATTGAAATGATCTGATGGTAGAGATTATGTAATCAGTT
>NW_018404944.1:6311-7228 GCF_002113885.1 Mizuhopecten yessoensis | reverse complement strand
GCCACTTCAATGTCTAATCTAACGGAAACGTCATTCCCTGGACACAGACGGTGGGGCCACTTTAAAGTCTTATCTAACGGAGACGTCATACCCTGGACATGGACTTTTGGGCCACTTTTAAGCCTTATCTAACGGAAACGTTATATCCTGGACACGGACGGTTGGGCCTCTTTAAAGTCTTATCAACGGAAACGTCATACCCTGGACACGGACGATTGGGCGACTTAAAAATCTTGTTTAACGGTAACATCATACCCTGGACACGGACGGTGGGACCAATTAAAGTCTTATATAACGGAAACGTCTTATTCTGGACACGGACGGTGGGGCCACTTTAAAGTCTAATCTAACGAAAACGTCATACCCTGGACACGGACAGTGGGGCGACTTTAAAATCTTATCTAACGGAAACGTCATACCCTGGACACGGACGGTGGGGCCACTTAAAGTCTTGTCTAACGGAAACGTCATACTCTGGACACGGACAGCGGGGCCACTTAAAGTCTTAAATAACGGAAACGTCTTTTCCTGGACACGGACGGTGGGGGCACTTTGAAGTCTTATCTAAAGGAAACGTCATACACTGGACACGGACGGTTGGGCCACTTTAAAGTCTTATTTTACGGAAATGTCATACCCTTGACCCGGACGGTGGGGCCACTTAAAGTCTTGTCTAACGGAAACGTCATACTTTGGACACGAACGGTTGGGCCACTTAGAGTCTTAAATAACGGAAACGTCATTCCCTGGACACGGACGATGGGGCCACTTTAAAGTCTTATCTAACGGAAACGTCATACCCTGGACACGGACGGTGGGGTCACTTTAAAGTCTTATCTAACGGAAACGTCATACCCTGGACATGGACGGTTGGGCCACTAAAAGTCTTGTCTAACGGAAACTTCAAACTTTGGACT
>NW_018404944.1:2956-4133 GCF_002113885.1 Mizuhopecten yessoensis | reverse complement strand
AAACGTCATAACCTGGACACGGACGGTGGTGCGACTTTAATGTCTTATCTAACGGAAACGTCATACCCTGGACATGGACGGTTGGGCCTCTTCAAAGTCTTATCAACGGAAACGTCATACCCTGGGTACGGACGATGGGGCGACTTAAAAATCTTGTCTAACGGAAACGTTATACCCTGGATACGGACGGTGGGGACACTTTAAAGTCTTGTTTATCGGAAACGTCATACCCTGGACACGGACGGTGGGACCAATTAAAGTCTTATATAACGGAAACGTCTTATTCTGAACACGGACTGTGGGTAAACTTTAAAGTCTTATCTAACGGAAACGTCATACCCTGGACACGAACGGTGGGGCCACATAAAGGCTTGTCTAACGGAAACGTCATACCCTTGACACGGACGGTAGAGCCACTTTAAAATCTTATCTAACGGAAACGTCATAACCTGGACACGGACGGAGGTGCCACTTCAATGTCTAATCTAACGGAAACGTCATTACCTGGACACGGACGGTGGGGCCACTTTAAAGTCTTATCTAACGGAAATGTCATGAACTGGACACGGACGGTGGGGCCATATTAAAGTCTTATCTAACGGAAACGTCATGAACTGGACACGGACGGTGGTGCCACTTTAATGTCTAATCTAACGAAAACTTCATACCCTGGACAGGGTCAGTGGGACCATTTTAATGTCTAACGGAAACGTCATAACCTGGACACGGACGGTGGGGCCATTTTAATGTCTAATCTAACGAAAACGTCATACCCTGGACACGGACAGTGGGGCGACTTTAAAAGCTTGTCTAACGGAAACGTCATACCCTCGACACGGACGGAGGGGCCACTTAAAGTCTTGTCTAACGGAAACGTCATACCCTGGACACGGACGTTAGGTCCTCTTAAAGTCTTATATAACGGAAACGTTTTATTCTGGACACGGATGGTGGGGGAAACTTTAAAGTCTTATCTAACGGAAACGACATACCCTGGACACGGACGGTGGGGCCACTTAAAGTCTTGTCTAACGGAAACGTCATACTCTGGACACGGACAGCGGGGCCACTTAAAGTCTTAAATAACGGAAACGTCTTTCCCTGGACACGGACGATGGGGGCACTTTGAAGTCTTATCTAACGGAAACGTCATACACTGGACACGGACGGTTGGGCT
>NW_018404944.1:840-1076 GCF_002113885.1 Mizuhopecten yessoensis | reverse complement strand
AAGTCTTGTCTAATGGAAACCTCATATTCTGGACACGGACGGTGGTGCAACTTCAATGTCTTATCTGACGGAAACGTCATACCCTGGACACGGACGCTTTGGCCACTTTAAAGTCTTATCTAACGGAAACGTCATAATCTGGACACGGACGGTTGGGCCACTTGAAAGTCTTATCTAACGGAGACGTCATACCCCGGACATGGACGGTTGGGCCACTTTTAAGCCTTATCTAACGG
>NW_018404944.1:0-144 GCF_002113885.1 Mizuhopecten yessoensis | reverse complement strand
AAACGTCATAACCTGGACACGGACGGTGGTGCGACTTTAATGTCTAATCTAACGGAAACGTCATACCCTGGACACAGACGATGGGGCGACTTAAAAATATTGTCTAACGGAAACGTTATACCCTGGATACGGACGGTGGGGACA
>NW_018404943.1:1593533-1600990 GCF_002113885.1 Mizuhopecten yessoensis | reverse complement strand
ACCTGATATACATTACCAAGAATACTACTGACAAATGTCTGCACCCGATAAACATTACCAAGAATACCAATGACAAATGTCTGCACCTGATATACATTACCAAGAATACTACTGACAAATGTCTGCACCTGATATACATTTCCAAGAATACCACTGACAAATGTCTGCACCTGATTAACGTTAGCAAACATACCACCGACCAATGTCGTCTGCTAAATAACGTTACCAAGAATACAATATGTACCACTGACAAATGTCGTCCGCTCGTCGAAACGAAAAGTTCATGTACACGGCAAGAAGAATATAATAATTACACCTACTCCCACGTCAAAATAATCTTTAAGAGATGTTCATATCGGAATGTTTTCTGATAATCTATTTCTATGATTAAAAATATCGCAATCCCACGTTAAAAAATGAAGTTTTAAGTTTTTTGTCTGCTTAACTACCATTTTGTGTAAATTAAGGCCAATCATAGTGCCATGTTGTAATGATAAAGCTTAATGCATGAGAAACAGCAGATATGCATTAAACGTGCCCAAGATGAAATTCCACAATATGCTTTTAAACCTGCCAATAGCTCCGTTAATAATAAAGGATAATGCATGCAATTTTTACCGTATGGTAGAAAATGTGTGATATAATTGCATTCATCCTCATTTTATTGGTGAACTTAATGCATCGAGGAATACTTTTATTTCTTCTCCAATTAGAAATTAATTTTCCGTACGAAGATGTTTACCAGATTTAATTTGTTCCTGCATTGATTTTATGACAAAATATGAGCTATTAAGTTAATTCTGGTATATTTACGCCAACGCTGCTTTTAAGGGAACTCAAAACACAAGCTAAAGGCACTCTACATCGGTATTTATTTTCTTAAAGAAATACATTTTTTAATAAGATTTCAATACATACTGCTGTAGCTTAATTCCAAGGTATTCTGTAGACTCGATTTCGTTTACGTATGCGGGACCAAATTATAGCAAACGACTCATTCTGGTAACAAAACGAGGAACTAGTAAAGCGTTCGTCTTTGTAACAAAATATTTATGAAATGATAGCAATATCTGTAATTGTAATATAATAACATAATTTTAATTTAGAATTACATACGGTGAATCGGTTAATTTTGTTTGCGTTAATTCACGAGAAGAACAAAATGAAAATTTAGAAGATTCACGAATATCAATTCCACGTATAAGCATTTAAATATTAATATTATAAAAACAACAAGAAAATTCCAAGTGTCAACAAAACCATAGTTCGAACTCAAAACGATAAAAACTTATCACTGAAAAGATACAGGGGGATTAGGACCAGGTGTTACAAAAGGGCAAGCGTCTTATGCTTCATAGACAATAATCGCAATAGCAATAACAGACGAATCGAAGTAATGTCACATCCTCATATCGAGAACATAGATAGTGACAACAAAACCACAAGGCACTCTTATAACCATAATAAAAAATCGATCCTCATACTACACAAAAAAATAACGTATTTCCCTTCAAGAAGTGTTTGTGTAATAACCATGCCATGCCAAAAGAGATAACTATGGATATGGATTAGAAACCTGCAGGAATAGCTCGCGAAATAAATTATACGAAACAATAAATAATAATAATAGTAGCCACGTATATAGCGCACTATACTGGTGAAACTAGCAGCTCTAGAACGTTTTACAAAATAATATAAAAGACATAGATGTATATAGATAATCTAAAAATTATGCAATAAATAAAACATACATAAACAATTGGTATAGCATACATATACAATTAATATAACATATGGGGCAAAGAAGTAATTCCAACAGTGTGGACAAGTTTAGTTTGTCAAGTTTTCGGAGCGATCCGCTCCTTTATCAAGACACAGTGAAACAGAACAGTTACAAGTACATATACATCATATAACAAGAAGATAGAACTGATAAGCTATAATTGAAAATATTGCTATGATATAAAACCCCTCGGCTAAAGACCGCCGAAGGCTGCAATTAAGCTGAGAGCATCGCAGACAAGGAACGCTGATAGTCTAAATATCAGAACGCTCGCTAACATACATATACAATTAATATAAAAATACATATAAATTAATTAGCCCAAATTGTTCAAGGATATATAACTATATAACTTCATGTCTTATATAACTTGATATCAATACAATGTTCTAAATATAAAAACGTACTTTCAATTGAACATAGGGTAATTGTATAACCACCCTTACGTATTCTTTGATTCTTCATTACGCTGATCAATATGATCATTTAAGCCTGTTAAACAAATTACTATCTTTCGTCATGACCAGAAGTCTTAATTAATACATACAAATGTAGGAACGATGTACATGTCTGTGCCGTTAGGCCATGCTTACATGTATCTTCCATACACGAAAATAAGTCGAACACAACTGAATCTGGTCCGCAAAGCTTTGACGAATTGACTAAAACTACCTCTTAAGGATGGTTCAACGTATTTTGATGGTTTTCCTTACATGTTTCTGACACCAAGTTATTTCTATGCTCTTTTTTTTTTAACTAGGTTTAATACACGTTTAATTTTAAAATGCTTTAATTTAAACTAATGGTCTTTGTTGTACACGTATTAGACCACACAATATATGCATAACGACATCATTGAAAGTAAAAGTTCTAAGTACAATTTCAACATAAAAAAAATACATATTTTAACAATTTTTTCAGCAGTTACATGTACATGTAAAGTCGAAATATACACATATATATATATTGAAATGTTGTTGGCTCAGTCTATGGAGCTCGTTAAAATACAAAGACACAAAACAAAATCAATCTTTTGAACATATTATCCACTCAATGGAGCTGACGTATGTTACGTACAGAGGAGCCTTATTTAATGAAAACTAGACGTTATCAGTGTTATTGTGTTTATCACTGACCGGCTAAACACTGTTCTGTTATTCAATTAACATGCCCGATACGGTGAAATTGTTTCAGCACGAAAACAAGAAGAAACATCGATAATAAACATGTCGTCTTCAGTCTATTATCGTTGATCCCTGCGGTACGTTTTGGAAGTATTTTGTTGCATCAAGTCGGATTTCATTCTGCGTGGTTTTATTTTTTCACGAAGAGCAGGTGGCGATCCAAATATAGTCTAAATCAATTATTCAGTTCAGCGCTCCTCTTTTGTCCACCATAAACCAGTATCGCTTCAGACACCACAGAGAAACTGCGACACAGCATCTCAAATGTCACCAAATATGTTTTTAATCGTAACGTAAAAAATCAATAGGCTTGTTCGATGTAACAGTCATTACACGGGAACAGACAAGCCATTACCATTTACATATGCTGCCCAATGCTCCTTTGGCTACTGGCGCTGTACTTGTAATTTTATATGTTTATTGTCAAATATTGTGTTGATCAGCCTACGTCTTCAATCTTTTCTGGGAAGATAATTCCCGAGTCGGTTCGTACAGAATCTAGTGACGGTCGGGTCAGTGTCTGATACATGGACCATAAGCTCTGTAGTAATATAATAGGTAATAAATGGTAACTGTGTGATATGTATCCCGTTCCTATCCGGAGCCAATTTAACCTTATTCAGATACGATTATTATCGTCCTTCTACAATAAACTCACATGTGGGATTATCGTAGAGGTACTATAATTGCGATTAGGTTTAATAACGTTACCATTTCGGTCGTTGAAGGACAAATGTGCAGACCCTGGACTGTTTCCAATTTAACAGAAATGGCTCGCAAACGGAACGTAAACGCATTGAAAACGCTTCGTATATGCTTAAAAGGAAAACGATAAAGGGTCTGTACAGACTGATCATAATCTAAAAACAAAATATTCAAAAGAAGGATTGGGAAATGAGTATCTTTCGTATCTTAATTTCCACATCAACATTCAGTTTTGCCTTGTTATAATATACTGCAACTTTGGAGACACTCAGGATTGAGATATGGGTCATACACCACTGGTGGCGCCTTCTTGTCTATCTATACAATCTATGATCTGATAAACAAAATTTCTATCAAAGAACCAAGGTTGTGTCCTGTTATGTCATGTTCTTCGAAGAGAAATGCGTCGCGAACAATCGACCGATCTCTTTTATTCTTTCCTGGTCAGATAATGTAGACTTATGCCCATACCATCAGGTTAACTGACCGTCAGTTGAGGACTAACTTACGACTAAATTGTAGTTGACGACTAAGTAGCTGCTGACGGTTAAATACTTACGAATTGATAACTAAATGAGGACTAGTTGGTTGATTACTAAATGGGGACTAGTTAGTTGACTACCGAGGACAAGTAGTACAAAACAATAAATATAATTGTACATTGAAAATAACAGGCAACTGTTTGCTTGCGGCTGAATCTATTTCGTTTTTTTTTTAATAAGGTGGAGTTTTACGTAGAAGAAATAAACTATAAATTAAATTCACAGTTTATTAATATCGAGTAGTAAAATGAAATGTATTGATAGATTGTTTTGTCAATTAACAGTTATTAAGGATGCTTTAAAGTGTAATAGACATGTTCTATCTGTTTCACTATAAATTCTATCCTAAAAACTTAGGATTGATGTCGGCTGCCAGCCGAAGATATGTGGAATATGGATACGTAAATGAAACTTGAAATGCACGTGTCTACTGTATTTAAATAGTATACGTATCTTTAAAATTAATGGATGCACTTTTCAGTTAAGTTCAAATCGACCGCTGTATTTCAAAAGATATCTTGGAAAGTGCTAATATATATTCAAATTGGTATTTATTTGACTTTACCCCACAACGTAAGTGTGTCCTTACATTCAAGTTCCAGGAGAAAATAGAAAGCAATAAAACAAATGGATAGGGCCTTGGGATTAGCTGGCGCTTCGTAACTAGCATACGATATACTGTAATTGGAATGTAAGTTATATGCGTAAGAAATGAAGCGTAGATTTTACGGTTAATCAATCTGACCCTTTTTTCAATGCTTGGTGTGAAACAGACATGGCCAATGCATGTTAAATCAGCGTACCGCATTTCTCTTAGTGTAAGCGTTGCCCATAGACTGCAGGTTACACACTCACTTGTATTATACTGTGTCACTTTGCTCCGCAATATGTACTGCACAATAGGGTTGTTGTCGCGCTTTGCATGAAACATAATACCCGCTACTTCAACACTTTTGCTACATTTTTTTGTAATAAATGTCTATTTTACTTGCCCGTCGTAATCCCACCAATTTACGCCATTTGCATTTTTTTCTGCTCTGAGGGGGGAAAGATAACATATCGTCAGAGACTACCAGTTGGGATGATATAATAGTTGTTCATATAGATAAATATTCATAGACATACACTGTATTGTCAATGATGAAGACGTTGGTACATTTCTATAGCTTCAATCAAGACAAATTAAACCAACGACCCGTCCTGTAGCTCTGAGTTTTGTTTAGTTTCATGATAATATGCATGCTGCAACGTTCTGTGATATATCAAATCATTCGTTAACAGGTTCCTTTTCTATAGAGACAATTGAAAGATATGTATGTTATTGTTATGATTAACCATTACATGGATGGAATTTGTACAAAATATAAAATAAATCATTGTACATATGAGCTCAAATAAACAGTTTAGATAGATAATTACATACAACACGCTCAATTGTAGACGTGCATTTTGTGTTTTTGAACCTTTTTCTGAACCTACGCGTATTAAGGAGAGCCGAGAATATTGAAACACAGAGAACTTCATTGACACCAAGAAAGCGAATCTCGCAGTGGCAAATTACAGTGTAAGACATGGAGAACAGTTTTTGATCAATGCGTCATTAAGGATCGCGAAATGTGGAGATTACGGTACCACGACTATTCGCTTCGTTAAGAAAACCGACGTTTCCTTTGTCTGTAATGCACCACAATCATAGCTTATCAGGGAGTAATGTTCACAGCTAGAGACAGCAACTAACCCGCTAACTACAGGGCAGCATATACATTGTATAGTTAAAGGGTCTACTACGCCAGCCAAGTTGGATGTATCGTTAAAAACTCTGTGACGTCTGACAATATACACCGTGTTTATAATTCAAAAGTCTATAACTATAGGCAACGTTATTGGCAAATTCATATTATTAAACTTTTTATTACCGTTGGCATGGTTTTTATACTTATTTGTACAGTGTGTAAACGACTCTAGGTAGTATTTACCGAGTTGATATACATGACGGACAGTTACTTTTTATACAGTTAAATAAGCTATTACATGTATTACTGGCAATGTTTCACAGTTAAAAGTCAAAAACCACAGGGGTCTCGGCGTTTAAGTTGACAGTTTTTGCGTTTTCATTTCGTTTTCATTCCATTCCATGCAAGTTTTCATTCCGTTCCGTTCTCAAGAGACTGATAATGTTTACATGATTAATTAAAGGAGTCCGTTACGTCAGAAAAACAAAACGTCTTATAACTTGAAGCTTTGTTTATTCAGTACTTAACAAAGTAACTGGGGAATTCATTGGCTGATTACGTACCTATGTTTAGTACATAGAGCTGTAGTAGATTCGTAGGCTTACACTTGTTTTATTTCTAAACATTTTCTTCAGGTTGGTAAGTATGGATTATGAGAAGTTCTTTTTACACAATCCATAGCATTTTCTATGTGACGTTTCGATGACTAGTACGATATGTACAATGTCACATTCACCAGACAAATGACCAATGAAGCGTATGCAAACAAAGGTGTAAAATGTGTAAGAGTTGTCCATAAAATCGATGTCGATTTCGGCTACGCTGGAAACGTATGTACAATAGTTGTCATATATGTACCGAAATGACTCAATTCAGCTACGCTTTGTTAACACTTGGTCATAGATGTGCGAGAGTCTTTGAGCCCCCTCGTCTCGTCACTTGTTTTATTGTTTACATAAGTACTGTGTAGTAGGTGCATAACATTGTTGTAAGTTGACAACTGCTTTACAGCTAACATAGGTATTATTTAGCGGTCATTGAGCTTCTGTAAGTTCACAACCGTTGTACTGTTCACAGTATTATAACTTAGTGTTTATATATACATGTATATGCTAACTAGTAGAGTCTATATAGATGTAACTAAATAGGCTGACAACCGTGTTAATATTGATATGGACACTATTTCGGTGATACATTTAGCTGTAGTACAATAACATGTATTTGACTGTTTAAAATGCACTGTAGTAGGTTGACAACTGTTTGACAATAGTAAAGTCATTGTGTAGAAGTATGTTGACATCGCTTTGACAACAGTAGAGTTATGGAGCAGAAGAACATGTATGTTGACATCACTTTGACAAAAGTAGAGTTATGGAGCAGAAGTACATGTATGTTGACATCACTTTGACAATAGTAAAGTATGGAGCAGAAGTATGTTGACATCACTTTGACAATAGTAGAGTTATGGAGCAGAAGTATGTTGACATCACTTTGACAATAGTAGAGTTAT